>NC_066887.1:12383156-12496863 GCF_022985175.1 Labeo rohita | reverse complement strand
TAGAATGACAAAATGACAGAACAATAGATAGAATGATAGAACGATAGAACGATAGATAGATAGATAGATAGATAGATAGAGAGGTAGAATGATAGATAGATAGATAGATAGATAGATAGAAAGAATGACAGAATGACAGAATGACAGAATGATAGATAGATAGATAGATAGATAGATAGATAGATAGATAGATAGAATGACAGAAAGATAGATAGATAGATAGATAGATAGATAGATAGATAGATAGATAGATAGATAGAATGACAGAACGATAGATAGATAGATAGATAGATATATAGATAGATAGATAGATAGATAGATAGATTCACAATCACACAACAATTCACATCATGTAAAATCTAATGACATACTGCACAGCTGTGATGCATTTTAGTAAAAAAAATGTTGCAGTTTCTGTAGATGAAAACAGAATAATGTAATACACAACTACCAGACTTATGAATACTACAAATCAGTGTGTGTGTATGTGAAGGCTACAGTTCAACTGGTTTGTCGTGGCAATGACAATAAGGAGAGGACAATAAAGAGCTCGGCCTGCCTCTCTTTCTTTCTCTGCTCCATTGCTGCTCTCAGCTCCCATTATTGCTTCTTGTTAAAAGCCAAGGGCATTGCACTCTCCACACAACACACACACACAAACATTGGAGAAACCAATGGCATTTCTATGAAAAGCTGTATGAAAGAATATCAGAGATGGAGAAAGAGAAAATACAGACCTGAAAATGCCTTTAACTCGCTGACACCGGGCCCACGCGCCTCCTCCCTTCCCCTTTCCCTAGAGGGGCGGCGAGTGGGTGGGGAGGGAGGCTTACACACTGGGGTATCTACAGCAAAATCAGTCCCTAGTGGGCAATTATTCATGTGCAAGCAGTGTAGGGGTGCTTTCTGTGGGTGGCGGAGCACTGGGTAAACGCTAACCCTCTGAGGGAGCAGCACTCCATTAGAAGTGAATCCATCACCTGCAACGACCACTTTACAAAAGAGAGACCAGCGAGGCTATCACTGTCAATGTCACATCTCTCCTAGCACACAACAAGCGCAGCAGTAGACATGTGGTCTCCAGGGGCTCTCGTTTGGTGCTCTTCTACCTTGCTTTCTTTCTCCGTGCCATAGGTTCGTCTAAAAGCAAAAACGTGTGTACGGGTCAGGTTTTGCCTAGGTACAACCAATAATGACCTACCACGGACCCTACCAGGAAGAAGTGTTGATAAACACACTAATTAATTTCTTAATGTAAAAAGGTGGGAGGCATAGGAGTACTGGATAGAAAAAAAAAACGCAATTAGAAAAATATCAATATATAAAGCAACAGAAGTCAATGTAAAGCTGCTGCTGCTGAGAATGACTACAAAAAGAAATGTTTTTTCTGTTTTGATTAAAATAATTCAAATTTATTGCATTTAATTGTTCAGTAACTCTTTCAAAAGGATAGCACAAGGATATTGTTTTTATATTGTCTATATAAAAACATGATTCTATGTTGTTTGCTTTGATAGTTTATATCATTGTATGATTTAAACATGATTTCGCAAATGAATCTCACATAAATATTTATGTAATGGATATAAAAATGCTCAATTCTCTGTTTTCATCTCCTATTTATTTCTGTAGGGATCTATTGAACAATTTTTTTATAGTAAACCTGAATAGCCACCAGCAACACATTTTATTTTCATGTGATAAAAGATATTTGATTATTCTAGTATTATTAATACTTTGAATCTAGTATTATTAATATTTTGAATTTTGAAATAGATTTTCATTTTTCTTTTTCAGTTTTCTTTTCATTTTACAGTATGTGTTTGTAAATATTATTATTATTATTATTATTATTATTATTATTATTATCATTATTGCTATATAGCTTTCATTTATTTTGATTTCACATTTAGTAATTTAGTACTTTAGATTAAACTTAAGTTAGTCACCAAAACAAAATTTCCAAGTTTTTTGTAAGCTAAAGTTTTCAGTCTAATATTTGTACCAGTCAAAAGTTTTTGATTTTTAGGATTTTTAATGTTTGTTTTTTTTTTTAAAGAAATCTATTCTGTTCACCAAGCCTGCATTTATTTGACAAATAAACTATAAATATATACTACAAATACAGCAAAAGCAGTAATTTAGTGAAATGTTTGTACTATTTAAAACAACTGCTTTCTATTTAAATATATTTTATTCCTGTGATCAAAGCTAAGTTTTGCTGTTCAAGAAACAATTTTTATTATTATTATTATCAATATTTAAAACAGTTAAGTAAATTTTTCAGGTCTCTTTGATCAAATCTGAAATCTCAGCATTTATCTAAAATAAAACCTTGTAACATTGTAACATTATACACTATATTAAAAAGCTTGGAGTGAGTATAATTTTGTTGTATAATTAATGCTATTCTTCCGAACTTTCTATTCAAAGAAACCTGAAAAAAAATTCTACTCAGCTTTTTTCAACATAATAATAAATGTTTTTGAGCAGCAAATTAGAATATTAGAATGATTTCTGAAGGATCATGTGACTAGAGTAAAGATGCTAAAAATTCAGCTTTGAAATCATAGAATAAATTGCATTTTAAAATATATTCAAATAGAAAACAGTTATTTTAAATTTGACAGTTTTTGCTGTATTTTAGATCAAATAAATGCAGGCTTGGTGAGCAGAAGAGACTTCTTTAAAAACATTAAAAATCTTACTGTTCAAAAACTTTTGACTGTTAATGTTTTTTGTTTTTTTGTTTTCTATAAGGAGATGACTGGATCTTAAAAAGTTTCTCTGTGTCAGGTGATTGGATGGTTTTCTGAACACAAAGTTATTATTATTTTTTTATTTGGGCTAACATGCACTTGAACTAACCAGAAACATGTAAAGAAAGTAAATAGTGTCAATATGGATGTCATGTTGACTTTAAAAGCTCATCCACACACCTTTAGGCATTACTTAAAAAACAGGCACTTTTACTCAGTGTTCTTAAAGTATGCTATGTGTACGTTAGCAGCTACCTGACCTGAGTGCTATTTTGTGTTTGTTGGGAGAAAGTCGAGCCAAGGTCTGTCAGAGAAGTGAGCTCTCCTCATGAACATTTCAGTAGCCTTCAGAGCCTTTGAAACAGTTCTCTTAGAGGCAGAGGGGCATGTATGTATCCATATTTTATTTCGAAGCCTCGGCTCTCTCAGCCGGCCGGCTGACTGGCTGTTCTGGCTAAGGCGAGAGCATCCTTCCACCTCCGTTCTGTTGGAGATTAGCAGGGCAGAAGCCAGCGCAATATGTATTAAACTAATTAAATGTCTAAATCAAATCATTAGTCTGAGGCCTTTTTTATCCCCGCGCCTGAGGTAAAACGAGTTAATTTCTCACCGTGTCGCACACCTGACTAGAGCCGCTTTGTTTCATAACCTAATGCTATGAAAGACATTGGCACTCCACCAACACCGCTTTTCTCTGCCACTTGACGCGCTGAGCCATTTGTATATAACACTGGCACTTGCACAAACAATCCTGCAGTTTGATTCTGTGTGGTCTCCTTCCAATCGGTTGCATCCAGCAGAGACTATGAGCTCTTTTTATACCATATAATTAAAACTGTGGCAAAGCTACACGCGTGTAGGAGTAAAAAAAATAACAACCGCCTGAGTAACACGGGCTGTAAGAGCAGCATCTGGTGACATCCGCTTCAATTTTGTGTGTGCTGGTACGTGGGTGTGTTTGAGTGTGTGTGTGTGTGTGTGCGCAAGTGTGTAATGAAGGGCAGAGGGCATTTGGGAGTGTGTGTGTGCGCGTGTCCTATATATGCTGCATTATAGTGGGGCACATCTGCCATGCTGTTCCTGCCTTGCCTGGTGTCTACTCTCCAGGGAGGCTTATTTTGCCGACTTGACGTGTTCTCAGCTGGAGCAGCTCTCATCTTTGAGCTCGAGAGAAATCCTCTTTTACTCTTTTGAGTCGTAAAACACACGCGCCGCACATACTCAATTTAAAACAGAATAATTCAGCCATATGCTTTTGCCGTAGGTATCGGTCGCGCGGTTCGCAATGTGAATCCGCAAACCCGTTTTCTGCCGTTTGCTTGAATTATTTTGAGCAACACCGAGTTCATGTGTCATGGTTGGATGATGCTCTCATCATTTAATGAGAGTTAAAGAATGGGGAGAGTCAAGGAAGAAGGGGAGACAGAAAAAAAAAACATTCGTCAATTAGTATGCAAATGCATGCAAGCGACTCCTTCAGAAATCCAATCAGGCTGTCACCTCGGCAGGGGGTGTTATTATGAAGTCCCTGTGAAGTGTGGCTTGTGAGTTGCCATGCAAAATAAGCCATGTCCACAGACGAGCAGACACAGTGGGACTGGCACTGGATCTGCTGGCTGACACCAGTAATACACACACACTTTCATGTTTTCTATGATTTGAGCCATGTTGAAGAACACACTGCATGTTGGACTGCACGTCGGTGCTTTCGCTGGAGCTCCCGTGTGCTGAAAATGACAGGCCGTGAACTGCTCGTGCAAAATAACGTGTAATGCTGACATTAAAATGCATGGCGAGAGTGCGAGAGCAACGTGTCATTAGTTTCTTAATGGCCCATAGGTTACCAGCATACAAGCTAGAAACTATTCACTTCTGCAACATAATGTTGGTCAGTGGATCATAATGAGCTTGATGGGCCATCACTGACATCCTGCTGATAGTCACACACTCGACAGCCACTTGATTCGCCCCAGAACATCAGATAATACTTACAGTGCATGGGAGCTACAGTCATACAAGCATATGTGACATGGTTTGGTTACATTATGATTCTTTATTAGACTTTTTATTAGGTAAAGCTTTGATAAAAATGCTGTTGTTTTTACTGGAAGTGCGCTTTGGAGGATTTTTACAACGGAAAGTATATCAAAAAAGTATTTGAAAACTGGATATGAAATGAATGTCTAATATCCTGGGTATTATTATAATAAATACAATAGTACTAAATAGAGTGTGTGTTAATATATTTTATATGCAAAGTATAGCATGAAGTGTGCAGTGTCTCCTCAACAAATTGATGAAAAAAATTAATTCATAGTACAAAAATAAAACAATGCAAATATTAGAAAATGACATTAAAAAGCATATAAATCAACAGCGACACCAGTAGGACTGGCACGTGAGAGAAGGCAATGCCTCTATCGCGATATGATTGGATATGACTAGCTATGACCAGCTGTGATTGGTTCATACAGTAAACCCGCCTCATGTTTGTTCGCGTTCGCGAATCAGTCTGAATGAACAAAATAATGATGCTAACAAAAAATAATAAGTTAACAATGCACACTCTTATATATCACCAATTTGTCGAGTCAAAATCAAACTTAAAATGGCCTTAAAACATCATCTGTGGGAGTTTTTAGTGAGCAGTCAGCTTGCTGAAATTAAACCCAGAAAGCACACGTATGTCTGCAAGATGTCTGTTAAAGATCACTTGATTTGGAAAGCATCTGTAAGATGTCAGTTTTACATACATTCTAAATCATAAACATCTTAAAGACGTCTAATAGATGTCTATTTGACATCTGATAGGAAACGTCCTACAGACGTATTGCAGATGAGCAAACAATTTAAAAAATACACCTTGCAGATGTAAATGAAGACATCAAATAGATGTCTCCGTGATGTATGTGTGCTGTCAGGGAGATCACTTGATCTGGAAAGCATCTGTTGTGTACAAACATCTGACAGACGTACATAAGACGTCAGTTTTACATACATTCTAAATCATACTCATCTTAAAGACATCTAATAGACGTCTATTTGACATCTAATAGGAACCGTCCAATAGACGTATTGCAGATGAGCAACGCTGATAGCACACGTACATCACAGAGGCGTCTCTATAACATCTGCATTTACATCTACAAGACGTGTTTGCTCATCTGCAATACGTCTATAGGACGTTTCCTATCAGATGTCAAATAGACGTCTGTTAGATGTCTTTAAGATGTTTATGGTTTAGAATGTATGTAAAACTGACATCTTACAGATGTCTGTCAGATGTTTATACATAGCAGATGCTTTCCAGATTAAGTGATCTTTAACAGACATCTTGCAGACGTATGTGTGCTATCTGGGAAACAATCTAAGAAATATATAAAAAATACAGATGTAAATGCAGACATCAAATAGATCTCCAAGATGTACATGTGCTATCAGGGAAGATACATCTCCACGTCTGTGACCAGTGCTTACCAAACTCTGACTGATGATCCAAAATAAATTTTGAATTTTTTGAAATTTTGGAATAAATGTAGACATTAAACTGATGAGATTCATACTTGGTTTTAATCAATAGAATTACATAGTTAATGTAAAAATAGAACGTAGATTTTTATTCCGGTTTAAAATCTAATTAAAATTTAATTAAAAATAATAATAATAAAAGAGACGTTGCCTTCTTCATTTCTTGTTTAAATCATCAAAATATGTTGCTTATTTAATAGTGGTTGCATTATATTTGGAATTTACATGGAATTGATGAACTTTATCTGTACTATGGCTTGTCAAACATGGATTAAATAAGCATTCTATATAGTAGTAGCATGTGCTGGCCAGAAAATAATTCACACACACTGCAGTCCAAAGTTTTTCATTTTGTTTGAAGCCAAACTCTTTTACAGACAGATTATGTGAAGCCATATTGTCCATATAAATTATCTCTTCTTTATATTCAAGCAACAGTAAGCCAACAGGATGTGAGAATAAAAGGCCAATATTGTAATTTAATAACTGTGAGGTATATAAAAACCTGTTTGACTAAATCACCATGAGCACATTTTAGCCTTCTGCATTGTATAAAATGAATAAACTGTGATGAAAGCTGCAGTAAAATATTGGCTCATCTTGCATTATCAACCGCAGAGTTGCCAGGGCCGCTGGTCCAAAACTCTTGGAACTCTAAAAACCTTTCACTTAGCATACTGCAGCAATACAGTATATTCAGAACTGGTGCTCTCAGATATGCTTATATAAGAATAACCATTAATATGAAAATCTACAGGGTCACAGTTAAAAATTCACAACATCACGCCATTGCAAGCTCTAATTGTGCAAAGAAGGCTGGTGGTTCATTTCACACAGACGTACTCCCTTCACTCCCTATTATCACATGGTAGGAAAACTAGTCCAGCTCAGCACGTCTACTAGCAGAAAAAAATTTGTCACTTCACAGTAAGGCATCATTTTATTGAGATCCCAACCAGATGAGACCAGATAAGAGAGATGAGGAATCCGAGATCGGATTTGCTCCACCCTCTCCCAATGGAGCAAAACAGTATGAAGTCAGTTACTCAGAGGAAGAGTGAAGGCAACGGATCCTACATAAAACGGATGACAGGAGGACAACAGAACTGAGAAACCTGTCAGTGGTTGCGTTGTTCAGTGTTTCGGAAAACATGTTGCAAGAAGAAACGAAACAAGACTATTGTTCTGCTACTGTCAGGATCTTCTCATAAAATGAGTAGCTGATTAATAATACGCATCCAGATTTTAGATGAGGGAACGCATACTTGTTAATCTTCACCATATTTAATCACTTTTTTGTTTCAATATTTCATGTAGTTGCTTAATTAACATATGAAGTCATAAAAATGGCATGCATGAGAAACAGAAGTACTGTTTACAATGGTTATAAATGGAGTATAGCATGTCACGCTGCAGGACATGGCAACTTCCCAAAAGTGTTTCATGGCATCCATGTATGTTTGTAAAATTCACATGCTAATGTATTGGTTACAGACACACAATGTGCATTCACACATATGCTTATGTTCTTTAAAAGGGCTTTAAAAGGAATACCACAGCTCCCCCTAGTGGGCAGCATAAAAGCCCCTGCTATTGTTGTCCTTGACATTGGCATCTACTCAATATCCAATAATTTAAGTCATGTTTAGTTACAATCACCTAGGCAACCAAGTAAGTCAGTAAAAGCTTTCCTGTGCACTTTATTTCTATTTGAACTCCTCATCTTTTATACACAATATTTCTCCACATGAAAGGAGCCAAAGCTTTTTCTTCCTCTTCTGTCTGTTTTTCTGTGCTTTCCTTCAAGATATTTCCTGAAAATTAAGCCAGGTCTTCTTCTATCTTGTTTTTCCCATCTCTCTCTTTCTTGGTGTGGTGATGTCTTTAAGCAATCGCTGTTACAAAACCAAGTGTGCTCCCTATTGAAGCTGTATTTTAAGGTGTTATAGAAAATGTAATTATGCTACATTCTAAGATACTATTTTGATCAAGTTCCAAGGCACCATCACATGCATCATTAGAAGAGAAAACAATCCCAAAAGGAAAATTTTTATTACATTCTTAGATTGCAAAAAATCCAGGATAATAAATCCAAGACAGAGGACAATGCAATAGAAATGTTGACTATCATTTAGTCACATAATATATCTCAAACAATACTGAAGTGTCATTATAGTAATTGGTTATTTGTGACCATGCACCACAAAACCAGTCATAAGTGTCATTTTTTTTTTAAATTGAGATTTATACATCATCAGCTTTTCATTAATGTATGGTTTGTTAGGACAGGACAATATTTGAAAATCTGGAATCTAAGGGTGCAAATCAAAATATTGAGAAAATCACCTTTAAAGTGGTCCAAATTAAGTTCTTTGCAATGCATATTACTAATCAGAAATTAAGTTTGATATATTTGCGGTAGGAAGTTTACAAAATATCTTCATGGAACATGATTTTTACTTAATATCCTAATGATTTTTGACATAAAAGAAAAATTGATAATTTTGTCCCATACAATGTATTTTTGACTATTGCTACAAATACACCCATACGACTTTTTGTGGTCCAGGGTCACATCTACCATATTTTGTGGAATATGTCACATTTTTATCATCTGAAACTGCTGTGACACATTTGGATTTGTGCCGAATGAGAAAGGTATGTGAGCCCAAGTTTATTTGCAGTTGCAGATAAATTTCTTCAGGTTTGGCATTTATAATTAATGTTGTTTATAATAAATGTCACTAGAACTTCTGTTTGTTTTACACTTATATATTTTTTTTCATTCCTGTTCTCTTCTGAATACCACTAAATTTAAAGGATTTGTTGTAAAGTGAGGAAACTGAAATCCATGTTTATAATGTTTATAAATGTTTAGTTTTTTTCAGATATTTTACATTATTTCTGAACATAATAATAAAATATGACGTACACTGATGTGATCTGTGTTTTTCTTTCAACATTACAGTTTTGCAACTTATTTTTCATTAAATATGCTAAGAGTATTGCGCCATTGGCTTAGCAACATGCTAAAATAAACTTTTTGGGGTCCCACTTTACATTAGGTGGCCTTACTATGTACTTACATAAAAAATAAGTACAATGTTCTCATTGTGTTCATACTGTATTGCAGAACACATTTGCTGCTATTGAGGTGGGATACGGGTTTAGATTTAACACTGTAATTCTAACTGTAATTACAGAAATTAATTACATGCAGGCATTTTTTAAATATAAGTGCAATGTAAAAACATATATGTACACAATAAGTGCACTTTATCAAATTATTAATTTAAATGTGGAGGGGAACCATACAATGACATTTGGGATAATATCTTAGAAGCCAGTTGCCTTTGGAGGCAGTAGGCAGCACATTAGGTTTTGTAACAGAGCTCATGTGTGACCGAACAGCCTAACAGTTTTTCCACAGGTTCAGTGGGAGTGAGCACAGCTGTAAAGCCCATTGTCTTGCACACATGGAGACGCGTGCCACTCACTGCCCTGTGTTTCACTCCCTGATGGAGTGGAAATAAAATACTGGATTTATATTATGACTTATCCAGGTTGCACTTTACAATGGCTACATTGTTGGGTAGTTCTCCTTTCCCTTACAGAGCAGCCATTGAGATTCATGCTTGGCTCAGAGTAGGTGAGTATATATTCCAGATATAATGTGCACGAGCTGAGGCGTGGAGAACCTTTAAATTATTTAGCATCTACATAGATCATTGGGTTGAAAGTAGCAGTCTCGAATACTGTACAGCATGATGTAGCTGTGTGAAAATTTCCAAAGAGGGCAAGAAATGTGTGCATTAAACATTCTTTTCTGTCTTTCTGAGGTTGGTGGTAGAGATGGACCTCCTGCTGTGCCCTCATCTTCCTCAGCGAGCGGAGGAAGTGGGCCGGAAATGCCTGAGAGAATCACGTATTACTGTCCTCCTTCAAGAAATGCTAAGCTCCTAACCTGTCACATTAATCAATCCAAAGCCATTCAGTGCATCACATGACATGCAACCTGACAAAGGAAAGAAGATCAAGATCAAAGGTCAAGGTGTGGGCACACAAGACTTTGCACTCCGTTTATTTCCATTGACATAGAAAGCATAAACATAAGCATATGCAAAATGCATGCAAAATGAACTTTTTTTTTTTTTTGGTGAACTCTGAACTGCGAACTGGTAAATAGAGACTGACAGAGTATCTAAACTTCATAAATGTTTTTGGTTTTCTCTACATTTAAAACTAATACTTTATTTTACTGTAAGTGTACTTATAGTGTACTTACGCGAGAAAATATTGGGTAGTACAAGGTAACTGCTTGGGTTAAGGTTAGCTATAGGCGTAGGTTCCTAGTTATTGCCCAGTTATTTTAATGGCTATAATAAAGGACACAGTGTTTACACGTGGAACAGGACTATAAAATAAAGTAGGGCTGCCCCCTAATAGTCGACTAACCATTAGTCGATGAGAAGAGGCTTGGGTGACCAAAATTTTATTAGTTGCTTAGTCGCAAAAAAAATTCCACAGGAAGTGGCGAAGTCAGGCAGTCTTTGACGGACAGATCGTTAACGGCTCGTTACTATATATCGTTCCTATATGTGGTATGTGTGGCTCACCTATCATTCATCAACCTTAAATACGGCTTTACATCTGAAAGATGTAAGTAGTAGCAGCATGTAAGTAGTGTGGAAGCTGAATAGTAGAGCGCTCACTTTTGATCATACAGATAAGAGTAATATATCTTTTGAATCCGTAAAGACTCTACGTTTATTTGTGTGCATTCACAATAACAACAAAACGTTACGCTTTTGTAAAATAATTAAAGCAAACATGATGTGCTTTCCGCTGTCTCTGTGAACTTGAGCGCAAAACTCTATGTATTTGTATTCAAATACAAATCAAATATTCTCAGATTATGTAATCTGTATGAAACCTGCATACAGGCGCATCACTAATGATAAAGCACTTGAGTGCTTATTAGGATGTAGGCAACTAAAGGCTCATTATTATGATTTATATGGTTTATTAATAAATGTGCAACTAATAGTCAACTAATGCTTAAACAGAACGACTACTAGTCAACCAGAAAAAATCTTTAGTCAAGGACAGCCCTAAAATAAAGTATTACCAATATGGTATCATAGGAATGACTGACATATACATTTATACATATATCTTGCCATTAGAGTCATATTATGTTTATATTCAAAACTCTGATCCTAAGAAAAATAGTAAATTGTATTTGTTACTTATTTATGAACAGAAACCCAAACGAGTGAGACATCAGATCCTGTTGTAGATATTTATTGTAGAATCTGTAATTTCACATACTTATATATAGTATAGTGTGCCTCCACCTCTAGTGTATTGGTACCAGGGTTGGAAATTAACGGAGGCTTGTGGCAAAAATGCTATCGAAATGGACAAGAATGCCCCACTAATTCAAGTTAAAGGGGCAAAAATTGCCCCTGCACAATTAAACAATCAATTAGGGCCGTTGCAATTAAAAAGAAATGTGAAAATGGATGAAAAGTGTCTGTTCACAGAATTACATTTTGATATGCTCACACTGCATCAGATTGCTTTTTACACACTGTGTAAACATTCTAACCAATCACAGTTGTTTCTGTTGAGCTTAGGAATGCAATGGCCAATCAGAGACGCTTAGATTAGTCAGCGCTGAAACTATTGAACTATTGAATGCACTCGTGAATTCCTTCATCATAAACAACACAAAGCAGACACAATGTAAATGAAAGATTAATTTCATAGTTTCAGTGATTACAACAGGATTTTTTGCATAACTTGCGCTAGACTAGGCTAACGTCATGGACCGACATGTTTGTAACTAAATGGCAAGCCATTTCCCAAAAACGCATACACGAAACACAAAAAAGTTTGTATATGTATTCTATTAATCAACGTTATTAATCATTATTACAATATCAAGAGCAATAATCGACAATAACGATTTTGTGTCATAATACTTCAGCCATATTAGCTCCTGCTTTTAAATATCATTTAGATACAATTTTAAACAGTCAATTGTTATTGGCAGCAGTTTAAGTATTTTGATTGATTTAAGTTATTGGCTAAATCCAAGTATTTGACATTAAAGATAACAGATCCAGTTGCCCTCAAAATGTAAAAAAAAATTGCTCTTTAATGGAAATGTTCATTTCTGACCTTCATTGGTACTAAAACAGCCAACCTGATCTTGTGGGAAAAAAAACTTGTATAAATGCATAAGATTTTTAGGAATAGAAAGCTTGAAGGTCCATCCCTAAACCTAACCATTAGTGGGGCTTAAGCAGACTGTATGAAAATGTGCAAGTGAGGTTGTACAAATTCATACAAACTCACCACCAACTCACCAATAAGCAAAATAATTACGAATTGCCTTAAGAGTTTATTAAAGACAGCTGGTTTTGTAATGGTCGGTCTATAGTACATAACTGTCTTTGCCACTATATACAGACTAAAACCCCAAAAGGTATCACTGCATAATCTCAACAATTATCTATTAAAATGAACCACATAATAAAGTGCATAAACTTGCAGTGAAATCCTATTGTGTCTGTGCTCTTCCCAGACAGACTATGCTGAGGTGGAGAAACCCTCGCAGCCGCCTCAGCTTCTGTTGCTGCTCTAGTGCCCCTGAATCTCTGCCAGCATTTTGTTGGCCTTCCTCATAAAGCGCAGAGCAAACAGGATCTTCTCAATGGCAGCTTCACTACACACAAAATCCAAACAAGCCTGTATAATGCATTCGCTGCATGGCTAAAATGAAATAAAGAAGCTGTTGTGTCTCTCTCTCCCTCTCTCTCCGCTGTCATTACTATTTTACAAGCAGCAGCTTCATTACCAAACCATATGCTTGGTAATCATGAAAGCTGTGGGTGCATCCCTTATATGATGTGGGACGGCTAAATTATTAAACGCGCCGTGCTGGCAAGGCCTGATTCAGATGTGGCAGCGAGCCCAGTCTCTTCTCACACACACACACACACACACACACACACACATACACACACACGCGTACACATACACACTCATGAAGGGAGATGAGGCACTGGGAGGGCAAAAAAAAAAAACTTCAAACACCTTTCCTGTGCATTTAGTGTAATGAACAATGTCTTAATTGAGATTGCCTAATTACCCAATTTAAAGATAATTAATATGATACTAATTAGCATATGTAAATGACACATTGCATAATTGAGGATCCCTGTTTTGAATTAGATGGCTCTACAATGAACCCGCACATAAAAAAGAAGAAAGAAAGAAGAAAGATACAAAGAAGCCATTGACAGAGCTATGCAGCCGTCAATCACTCCTGTGCTGTGGAATGCTGCAGATGCTCAAGCGCATTATCAAATCCAGTCAAGTTAGGTTATGTTATCATGCATAAAAGTCTGCTAATCTAGAGTAATTAAACTACTTATGCAGTAATTAGCAATGCGGGTTTTTTCAAGGTATCTTCCTGTGCAAATCTGAATCCTTTGTTCTGTATAGTGTAAATGACTAGGTAAAAGGTTTTTCTTTTTTTGTAGACCTGTTTCACACCAAACACAAAAGCTTTTTTTTTTTAAGTTTCCAATTTAGGTTACAGTATTTAATCTACAGTATATCGATTTAATATTGTTAAACTACAGTGTGTAAAGTGTGTTCCATTGTTGTTTTTTAAACATACAGTAGAATCACTGGCCATGTACACACTGCATGTGACAACCGCATTTAAATCCGGGAGTGAGTCCCGTAAATTATTGTTGTGTGTTCGGAAAAGCAGTCAGCCCCGCATTTGTAACCATAGCAACATTTAAATTTAGCCCATTGGTATCTGCATTTTTTGCCTAAAGATTCTTTTTGTCTGTCAATTTAACTAAACTACGGCTGATAAACATGCTGTGTTTTGTTTATGCTCAGAAGGCAGCTTTAGAAAGCATTGTCTTCCAGTGTTGCCATGTCCTCATACACCATGTACACACTGAAAGTTTTAGTTGTGACAGCTGCATTTAAATGCGGGAGTGAGTCCCATAAATTATCGTTCCGTGTGTGTACGGAACAGAAGTCACTCCCGTATTTGTAACCACAGCTACATTTTGGCATCTTGCAGGAGTAAATAAGAATTTAGCTGTTTGGTATCTGCCATTTTTTGGCTAAAGATTCCTTTTGTCTATCGATTTTAACCAAACTACCACTGATAGACGTGCTGTGTTTTGTTTTTGCTCAGGAGTCTGCTTTATAGAGTGCTGTCTTGCTGTGTTGCCATGTCCTCATATTTGCAAGCACTTTTAGGCATGTTGTTTGGTCTTTGCACATAAAGCTAGGCACTTTATGGGGTTAATAAAGTGGTCTGTTGCAGATAGGAGATATATGATTTCTTGGTGTTATAAAGCATAAAGCATTTGGGTGTTTTAGTGTTTTTTGTGTTTGTCTTTGTTGTTGTTGTTTTTTTCTATGACGATCTGGCAACACTGACACTGCAGGGCTACTGAGAGCAACTACCCCTTTCTCAAAATGTGCTAAGGTTAAGACTTCTTTCACTGTTATTTTCTTGCATCTCACATACAGATGAAGACACATTTCTGATGCGCATTTAAATACGTCATTAACAACTACTTGTTCAGTTCAGTTCTGTACACTGCATAGAATTCTTGTGAATGCGGTTGTCAATACCTGTATTTTTCGTGAATTAATGCAGTTGTCAAATGCAACTGTCACTCCCATATTTTAGTGAAGTATGTGTGTACAGAACACAATTAAGGAGTAAAAGGTGAACTGACAACCGAATTTAGCTGCAGTGTGTATGTGGCCATATTTACAAGCGCTTTTAGACATGTTGTTTGGTCTTAGCTTATAAAGCTAAAGCGGACATGAGATATATGATTTATTGGTGTTATTAAACATAAAACATTTGGGTGTTTTAGTGTTTTTTGTGTTTGTCCTTGTTTGTTGGGGGTTTTTCTATGAAGATCTGGCAACACTAACACTTCACCACAGGGCTTGTGAGCACAACTATCCCCGTCTCTAAATGTGCTAAGGTTAAGACTTCTTTCACTGTTATTTTCTTGCATCTCACATACAGACGAAGACACATTTCCAATGCTTGTTTAAATACGTCATTAACTAGTAACTATTAACTAATTAACTTCAGTTCAGTTCAGTTCCGTACACACTGCGTATAATTTCTGTAAATGCAGTTGTCACTACCTGTATTTTTGGGGAGTTAATGCGTGTGTACCTAATGTGATTAAGACGTAAAAGGTGAACCGACAAGCGAATTTATCTGCAGTGTGTACATGGCCATAGTGATGTCTTTTTCTAGACAATCAAAATCTATAGCAGTTTACTCAGCTAATGTATACTAAGCTTGAAAGATAAAAGGTTTATGTATGCTAAACAGTAACAGTAAAATAAACTAGCAGGCTAACCAACTAGCAAAATGCTAAAAAAGCAGTCTCCTCAAAGCCTGTCAGCTAACGAGTTAACTTGTGAGCTGAACTGAAAACCAGGAAATAAAAATGTTTAATTTGATGATTTATTGCAAAGTTATATATATGATATATGTGTCATATGCATTTAAAATCATGAATTATTATATTTACATAGGCTAGTTAATACAACATTCCAACCAAATTATTAATTCTAAACATAAGTATTTTTTGCGGTGTCACTTTCACAGGAATGTGTTTTGACGCCAGTGGACCATAAGCAAGTCATACAAAAATGTATGAATTAAAGTGTACAAATTCATACTAATTAGCCACTAATACACAAAACCAGAAAAAAGTTACAGATTGCCATACAAAAGTGTTATAAAAATCATGTGATTCAAGTGCGTCAAGTGATTGTGTTCCATTTCCGGTAAAGTTTCATAACTTTCTTAACATTAATTAATTATATTAGTTATTATGTATTAATTATATTAGAATATCATTTATTAATCTAAGGTAATGTAAATTTCAACTTCACTATATTTTTTTAATCAAGTTGTATGTGTCAAAATGCGTTCATGCACTGTAAACTAAAATTAACAATTGTATTTTTATTAACTAACATTAACAAAGATTAATAAATGCCAAATGTAATTTTGACAGGAATGAAAACGAGGCTGTGAAGGATAGAAGTGGAAACTGTCAACAGCTTACTGACTGTTCAACTGGAAAAACACCAGTAAAAACTCCATAAAATGGTTTTAAAAGTTGTGAGTTTTGAAAATTCTGTGATCTAGTATCTTTACATTGTGTGCCTGCTAATGCATTAACCAATGTTAAAAAACGCACTAGTGTCACTAGATTTCCAATCAGGCACTGAACTGAGAACACATCAAAAGTTTGATCAGCCCACAGAATCACTTTGGGATCCAAACGCAAATGGGATTGAATCTTGCCATCAAGCATGCCATCAACAGTCCAGATAATTTCAATTAACTGATTAAATGCAACTAAAGTCTGCTGAAATCACAAAGTAAAAAAATATGATGCTGCTGTGTTGACAGAATTTCCAGTCTACATAATGTTTGTCAGGTCAACAGATATTGAAGTTGTATTTCAGTAGATGATTAGTGTGTATGTATTGATAATCCATGAGAGCCTCTTGACTAGGGCCGCCTGCGGGGTTGTAGAGAGCAGGGCCAAAGCGAGAGTGCCATGTGGCACCTGGGTCATACAGCTGCAGGCCTCCTGAGCCCCAGCCATGCACACTCACAACGCACACTCCTCTCCTAATACTCCTGCTCTCCAATGGTCCCTATTTGCACTCACACATAATTCCTCGTCCATGCTCATAAGCACGTACGCAGTGTGTCGGTGTACCTGAAGAAACAAACACGCTCAAACGATCATGTACCCGACAGAGATAAACAAGACACAAACCGTCTGGCACATGCAATGAATAAAACCATTAAAATAGTGTGAGCTCCATTATGTTTTTCATATACAGTCACCAAACGTAATTTTTGAAATACAAATCTTTTGTAGAATTATACCAGAGGCGTTTCCTCCAAGGAGGCAAAAAAAAACAAAACAAAACAAAAAAATCAAAAACAGTTAAAAGTTAACTATTAAAAACAATAGCTGAACATAAGTTCAAAAATAAAATATATTGTTTAAATTGTTGCTGCCTTGAGTTATTAGTTTAGAATAAATGTAAAGTGATTAAAAACACTAACTTGATGAGGTTACATTGTTAATGTAAAAACATAAAATAGGTTTTTATTTTTTTTTAAGTGTACGTTTACTTAAAGGGTTAGTTTACTCAAAAATGAAAGTTAGCCCATTAATTACTCACCCTCCAGGCATCCTAGGTGTATATGACTTCCTTCTTTCGAATGCAATCAGTTATATTAAAAATTATCCTGGCACTTCCAAGCTCTATTATGGCAATAGACGGGTGTTTCTCTTCAGCAGTCCAAAACAAGTCCAATAAAGCACATCCATCCATAATAAAAAAAAGTGCCTCACACGGCTCTGAGGAGTAAACAAAGACCTCCTGTAGTGAATCGATGCTTTTGTGAAAAAAAATAATCCATATCTAAAACGTAATAATCACTTTAATCTAGCTTGCGCTAAGAGTAGTACACAGAAGCAGCTCCGGGTGGATGACGTAATGTCCAGACGTGACAAACATGATCGCGCCATGGAGAAACCAAAACAAAACAACAGTCATGAATTAGAAGTACAAAACAAGGATTTGTAAAGAAAAATGTTGGAGGATTTCAATATAAACCAAAAGGAGACTGGTTTTCCTTTGGTAAAGTAGGGAAACTCTGCTTCCTTTGCTTCTGTAAAAAAAACGTTGGTTTTCATGAGACTCGTTGGTGCATGCGCAACACAATGTATTACGTCATCCGCCCGGATGATTAAATTGATTACTATGTTTAAAACATGGATTTTTTTCTTATAAAAATGCATTGATTCGTTACAGGAGGCCTATATTCATTCTTAAGAGCTGTGTGAGGCACTTTTTATTAGGGATGGATGCACTTTATTGGACTTGTTTTGGACTGATGAGGAGAAACACCAGCCCATTGCCATGACTGAGCTTGCAAATGCCTGGATAATTTTTTAATGTAACTCCAATTGCATTCGTCTGAAAGAAGGAAGTCATATGGGTGCCAGGAGGGTGAGTAAAAACAGGCTAATTTTCATTTTTGGAAGAACTATGCCTTTAACTGAGAAAATGTGACTGGGACGTAAATTTACATTTGATTAAAAAAAATTTGCTTCCTCAAACAACACCGTACACCACTGGATTATACATGTCTTTACTGTCACTTTTTACCAATTTAATGCATCCATGCTGAATAAAAGTGTTAAAAAATCTGTCTCTTGTAGTGTGGCTTTACATGTCACAGGTAAAAGCTTCCACAAGAACTACCATTGCTAATATGGCTAGAAAACTGAGAAAAAGCCCTGGCATCATTTGTGTGCAAATGTCACTTGGTTTGACATTTTGTACCTAATGCAAAGAAATTGCATTTCCAAGAGTCACTGAATATGTTTAGGGGCCGCTGTACAGTATGTCACATCAACTAAGCAAACCCAAGTTCCACATCCTCATTTACTCTCGTCTCAAACAGCATTTGTCTCGTCGTCTGGTCTTTCCTCCCTCTCTTTCCGCTCTGCTCTAACAGTGCTGGCACCTGTCACTGTTTGGCATCTCTGTGTTGGATGCAATCAGATCTGGTGTCAGTCAGTGGCCCCTGTCTGGCCTTCGGCCCCAGTCTATCTGCCCTGCACTGTAGAAGGAAGTGTTCCGTCTCATCGTCTCCCCTGCCTGCTGCCTCGTCCTCTCACGCTCCCTCCCTCCTGTCACCCCAAACCCAGCCCCGGCAGGGACCATATGGCGTCTTCTGCCCCCCTTCTCCAGCCCCGCCCTGCTCCGCGGTGCACCGAGACAAATCTCTCACCCCCTGAGCCACGCTGTCTCACATTCCTCTGTTCTCTTCATCCTGCCATCCTCCCTTCCTCTGTGCCTCTAGGTCTTAGCATGCTGCTATCTTCCCTCTGGGTGCACACAGGCGCTGTGTTCGTCTGGACGGGGGGTTGTGTAGGGAAGCACAAAGGAAGTGGAAGATGAAGATGTTAGATTATTGTAGAACAACACTATTATACTGTGCTAATAGTTATAGAATTTGTTCATACAGTCATCATTTACTCATCCTCCTGTTGTTATAAACCTGAATCGAGTTGAAATTCCAAATCAATTCATTCAGATTTGACTCTGAGGATGGAATTGTTAAATAAGGTCATTATTTGTGTTGTCTTTGCGCAGAAAAAGTATTCTTGTAGCATTATAAAATTAAGGGTGAACCACTGATGTCACATGGACAATTTTAACAATGTCCTTGCTACCTTTCTGGGTCTTGAACATGTCAGTTACGTTGCCGTCTATGCAGGGTCAAAAAGCTCTTGGATTTCATCAAATATATCTTAATTTGTGCTCCGAAGATGAACAATGGTCTTACAGGTTTGGAACGGCATGAGTAATTAATGACAGAATTTTAATTTTTGGGTGAACTAGTGCTATAATGCTTCAGGCAGAATTTTATGCTGCTCTTTTACAGTGAAAGCAAATGGAGACAAATGCTGTCAAGCTCCAAAAATCACATAAAAGCACTTTGAATGCTGTATTCTTCTTTGAACGTGATGTGCTTGCTTGAATATGTAGAAGTGTGAATGAGATTTGACAACTAGGAGGTTTTCGAAGGACAAGAGGATAAGTAAATGATGACAGAATGGTCATTTTTGTCTGAACTGTTCATTTTCTTTGCAAATATCAGAAAGATTGTGTGCCTGACATATAAATGTGAGCATTTACTCTACTCCAAATAGAACGCAATATGCATATTTTGTAAAATGAAAACAACAACTGTTGTGAAAACCACTGGAAGCAGACTCTGCATGTTCTCCCTCAGAGACTCATCACTGCAAGAGTTCAGCCTGTCAATCTATGCCACAAACACATCGCTTTCATTAACATCTGCAGGGTGTTTTCCAAATTTATTTCAGTGAGACATCTGCTTAGTTTTACACTTACAAAGACACACACTCAAAACATTTTCTCTGGCACACAGGCCACTATTTCATCTGAAGATTTATGAGTGTGTCAGATAGGAGTCTGAGCGTCGTGTGGATCCCTGTCACAGTGCCACCGGTGGGCAGAAGTCAGCACAGGAACCATAAACACCACTGGGGCAGCCTCTAATGAAGGGTGAGACAGGGCCAGAGACCTCCCCAATCACTCACTCACTATATAAAGACTACAGCTCTGTTCCAAAATCTAGTGAGATGCCTTACTGTCTGAGCCAATTCACACAGGACATGTAATTGCACTCCACTATGCTATTTCCAACTGTGCTATTTATATATACACACTACCATTCAATAGGTAGGGTCAGTACAATTTTTTAAATGCTTTTATTCAGCAAGGATGCATTATAGTAAAGAGACATTTATAATGTTACAAACAATTTCCAGAATGATGAAGTTCCCTTTCAGAATAAAAACTTCCTCTTAATTTTCTCACCCCATGTTAACCAAGATGTTCGTATCTTTCCTTCTTCAGTCGCAAAGAAATTAGGTTTTAGAGGAAGACATTCCAGGATTTTTCTCCACATAGTGGATTTTAATGGTGGTCAACGGGTTTTCAATGCAGCTTTAAAGGTCTCTACGCTATCCCAGCTGTGGAATAAGGGTCTTATCTAGCGAAAAGATTAGTCATTCAACCACAAATGCTCATCCTGCACTAGCTCTGTGATGCGCGTCTATGACTTCACGCATTACTAATCATGTTGGAAAGGCCACGTGTGGTTAATTCTTCATCTGTGTACTCCAGTTCAAAAAGGTAGGGTAGGGCAAAAAACACCATCTCATTTTCTCCCCCAACTTCAAAATTGTCCAACGTTGTTGTTTTACGTTTTTTGTACACTCTAAACTGCTGGGTTAAATACAACCCAGCGCTGGATAAAATATAGACAAACCCAGGGACTGGGTTGTTTTGACCCAGATGTTGGGTTACTACACAGAAGGTTGGGTTACACATTTAACTTAGCCGCTGGGTCAAAACAACCCAATCACTGGGTTTGTCCATATTTTACCTAGTGCTAAGTTGTTTTTAACCCAGCAGTTTTAATTGCACGTTTGCTTTGTAAACAAAACTTTGTAAACTTTGTAATATGCGAGGTCCGGCTGGCGGTTTGCGGTTAAAAAGTATATACATTTTTAGTGTTTTAAGGAAACTGAACTATCGTTTCACTAGACAAGACCCTTATTCCTCGGCTGGGATCGTGTAGAGCCCTTTGAAGCTGCACTGAAACTCTAATTTGGACCTTATTCCCATTGGCTCTCATTGAAGCCCACTATATGGAGAAAAATCCTGGAAAGTTTTCCTCAAAAACTTTTTTTGACTGAAAAATGAAAGACATGATGGATGACATAGGGGAGAATAACTCATCAGGATTTTTTTATTCTGGAAGTGAACTTCTTTAGAATGATCCAGGTACACTGTAAAAAAATAAAAAACACAATTTGTTGAGTCAGCTTAAAATAATTTGTTACCCTGCTGCCTTAATTTTTTAAGTTCAGTCAACTAAAATAAGTTTAGTCAACTTGAAATGTTAAGTTGTACTAAGTAACAACTTAGAAATTTGTGTTTGCTAAACTTAACAGATGGGTAAGTAACCCAGCTGCCTTAAAATTTTAAGTTGATTCAACTCAAATATCTAAGTTGTCACTTAGTATAATTTAACATTTCAAGTTGAAATGAGTTGACTGAACTTAAAATTTTAAGGCAGCCAGGTTACAAATTATTTTAAGTTGACTCAACAAATAGTTTTTTACAGTGTAGGTAGTTCACTAAATTTAAAAAAAGAACTTCTCTTTGTCTTTTTCTTTCTCACTCTGACACCTTTTACACCCACACACAGACAGACACACCTAGAAAGATTCTCAAATTGACACCCTAACCAGCTGACCCATGACAGCTTCAGTAGCCTCACTTATCTGTGTGTAACTGTAAAAGCCCACAGCTCTAAAGTGCATGTCATGAGTTGTGTGGAACTGTCACATACGATCAGAGCAGATCAGAGCCGTGCCTTAATCTGAAGGCTAGACAGCAGAACGCTTGAGAAGAAACGGCCTGATCAGAGTGATTTAGGGGACTCAAAGTATGACAGACTCAAGACTGCTGCAAAATAAACTTTAAACAGTAGTGATCACCGACTATGACCACGGGCACAGCCATCTAACCCCTGCCAAAGAGCATTTACTCACTGAAGGAGAAAACACTTTGAGTGACATGAAGAAAAGGAGGAGTCTGCATGTTCCTCACTTCACTGGGAACCTCTTTCAAAAGTAGTGTCATTGTTAATCATGCTACATTTTCATGTGGTCAGTTCCAAATCCTAGTGAGCTGCCTACAGATGCAGCATTCTGAAACACCATATGTGCTCTAAAGACATGAAGGCTGTTACAAAATTAGTATTTAAAAAAGAAAACAAATTAAAAATAAATTATTTTACCCAATTATTATGTATAGCAACATGCTGTATAGCTCACTAAGTTTTGGAAAAGAGCTGTTGTCAGATATTGGCTTGATCCCAATATACATACTTCCCTACATAGTAGGCAAAAAACAGTATGTGAAAAACGATTTGAATTCACAGTATCCATAAATAAATTGTCAAAAAGTACTGAAAAAGTACAACATTCTTAAGCACCATACTATTCCATGAGGCCATGGCAATACAAGCCTCAACTGACAGCGATAGGTCACATTACAGTGACAACATTATGAATGTTGTCATCCGGATTACATTCATACTTAAAGAACATACTTCTTTAATGGCTGCAGAGTAGTTACTTATTCAAAATAAGTACCTATTCGTAGAGTATTTGAGTTTGGATGCAGACATATTTTCTTGTGTCTCTGGATTATTCTGAAGTGATTCTGCACACAGACTCCAGCATGTTTTCCTGCAGGATGGCTTTGAATAATGTAGCTCCCGCTGCATTCATCCAAGGCGCTAGTAAAAATCCCAGCCTAGCGAATGGCCGTTAATTGACTCCGATGAACATTTTCTGCTCTGTTAATTCTGTTAATGTTGCATACGCAGCGCTTTTCTCTCTACATCGCCAGCTGCTTGTCCGCCGTCTTCATCATCACAGATACTTCCGTGCAGCTAACACGCACTGCGATGGAAATCTGTAGACTGGCCAGTACGCACCCAAGCTTATCATTAAGACAGACTGCTTTATGTTCATTACTCAAGGGGATCTAGATGAGGGGTGGATTGGGTACTTCTGTTTCAGACGAGGTGGTTGGTGATATTTATACCCAGTGTACGTGCTTCTATCTTATTCTTTGAGGATCATGACAGAGACATGGCCAGCTTTTCAAACTTGTTTTATTTTAAAATAGTTTATTTTGTGATTCGGCTAATAATATAATGGAAGATATTCTCAGTTGCAAAGGTTAAATTAGTCTCATTGTAGATGGGTTGATTAATTGATTAGTAGTCAGATTAATGTTTGTTCTTCATAACACCTTGGATTGGTTCTGGTGGACACAGAAAACTGACTGTAGGTTTGTTTTTCGAAGAAACAAGTATGTGAACTTTCCATGTCATTTTAATGGAAACTTAAACATTGCCATAGGATTAGATTTAAAATCTGGCCTAATTAAATTAGAATTTTGACAGGAATTTTCAACCTTTTCAAACTTTACTTTGTCAGTTTGAAAAGTTCAATTTGTCAGTATAACTGAATAAAACTTTTTTAAAAATGGAAATGACATCTTCAATTATATGACTGTACAAAATGAGTGAGGTCACTGATTAACTCATTAGTATGCACTAATTAGACCTAGCCGATGAAGTCACTCTTTGACCTTAAGAGCTAATTAGCAAGCTCATGGATGAGGTCAATAATGAGGTAATCCTTTGAAAAGTAATTATGGCAATGAAAGGTACAGTTCACACAATTAGTTCCCTTTAATAGTCTTATTAGCCACTTTAAATGATCAATTACATAATGAGCCCACCAATGAAGCAAAACTTGATGTGATCAATGAAGTCACATACTTGTTTACTCATTAAATTACTAATGATCCTCAGTTGCTAAATCTAAGGTCATTAAAGTAAAACAGTATGTGTGGTCATCAGTTAAGCAACCAACAATTTCACAGTAATATACATGACCTTAGAGACAGTGTAAGTAATCAATAGCATCATAATTGAAGTAACCAGTGAACTCAAAATAAGGCAATTCGTTGCTAATTAATGAAGCCTCTGCTGAGTAAATCCGTGAGATTATCATTGTTGTGACTGTACAGTTCACAATGTCATCTCCTCAGTCAGTTTTAATGTACCGTATATCCTTTTACCCTCCACCGTTATTGTCACACTGTCATTTTCAAAATATAGTAGTCAAAACTGTAGTATTATGAAATATTATTGCAGTTTGAAAGAACTGTTTTCTCTTTTAATATTTAATTTTAAAATGTCATTTATCATGGCATAGCTATATTTATCATTATCAATGCTAAAAACAGTTGTGCTGCTTTATGATTTTTGTGTAAACTGTGATGCAGTTTTATTATTTGAAATAAAAGCTACAAGATCTTCTTGAAATAGAAATCTTTTGTAACATTATAAATGGATTTATTTTCACTTTTCTGCCTCACTGTATAATAGTATTAATTTCTTTTCTCACTGATTCCAATGTGTAAACAAAGTGTAAACAGTCTTTTCACATTGTTAAATTGTTAATACCGATTGTTAATAAAGTTAATAAAGGCCTGCTGAAGTCAAACGATGTGTCTGTGTAAGAAAAATATTAGGGCTGCCCCCTAATAGCCGACTAATGGGAAGAAAAAAAAAATTGTATTAGTCCCTTAATCACAGAAAGAAAAAAAATCCACAGGAAGTGGCGAAGTCATGCAGTCCGTGACAGACAGATTGTTAATGGCTGGTCTATGTGGTAACCTAAGACAGGACATCCAAACGCTGACCTATCTTTCATCAACCTCAAATATGGCTTTTCATCTGAAAGATGTATGCAGTAGTAACTTTACATGGCAGCTCAATCAAATGTTAACCTAGAAAAATGTGCACTACTAAAGTGTCTGTGCGGAGTGTGGAAGCTGAACAGTAGTGCGCTTACTGCATGACAGATTGAGGCGCCGGTGCGGTCACTTGGTCTTAAAATTCTCCATAATTTTTGGTCATACAGATAAGAGTAATATGTATTTCCGTCTCAGGCCCCGATCACACCGAACGCATTTTTGCAGTGAGAGGCACCTTTTTTAATTGTTTTCTATTGGCAGTAAGTGTTATGCGCGCTGTTTATGCGCCGCGGCCGCCTCGCGTTTTAACCGCCTGCTGCGCCTCGCATTTTTGCCGGAGCACTCTGAGCGCCTGAAGTTGAAAAAAAAAGGAGCTCTGAGCAGAAAAGCGCCCGATGTCATTGTGTTTTTTTTTATTGTCCAATCGCATTAATGGAGAGGCGGGCCTTCCGTTGTGGTGACGAAATTTTTACCGTTGCCTAAAAAAGTCCAGAGACTGCAGTGATGGAGAACAAACTTTTGGTGTCTATCGTGGGTTACCCGGAGCTGTGTTTTTTTTAAGGTTTTTGCTGATATGACAGTTTACTAAACAGCTAAAAACCAAAGATTTTAGAGCGCTCGCGCTATAATCCTTTTTGATTTGATAGTTGCCTAGCAACATAAAAAACTGCAACGCACTGCTCTTTTTTTTAAAAGTCACCAGAAAAAGGCAGTGCGGTGCGCCTCGCGTTTTCAGAACTAAAAAACATGTTCGGTGTAATCAGGGCCTCACTCTCTTGTGAACGTGAGAGCAAAACTCAGAAACTCTGTGTAAACTTGCGTTTCAAACAAAAAAACATATCTAACGAGAGTTAAATATCTACTTTTAAATGAACCAATTCCAATGGAAAACAAATATTCTCAGATTATGTAATCCGTATGAAACCTACATACAGGCGCATCACTATAGCGGAGATGAGGATTCAGTGTCGCCAACTTCATCTCTTAAGCCGAAAAACAATGAAAGCACAACTTATCAATAAATTATTAAAACATTTATGTCGTATCCTTGCTGGTTTTCCCTGACACATTCATAATTACATCTGACGGTGCGCTGTGGCAAGCTTTTTTCTCGTGCGCTTGAGCATTTACTAGGCTATGTAGGTAATTAAAGGCATATTATTATGACTTATATGGTTTATTAATAAAGCTTAAATGAACAACTACAGTAGACCAGAAAAATCTTTAGTCGACGGCAACCCTACAAAATATCCATATGTGAAACTTTATAACCAGTAGTCTCTAGTTTACATTAACTGTCATGCGCACGTTCACGAGAAAGTGGTGTTTCAGCGGATGATGTAGGACGTAGACATAGTGTAAGCTCCGGTTAGAACTGATGAACGCGTAGCATACAACTTTTACCCCTGGTTTCACAGACAAGGCTTAAGCCTAGTCCCAGACTCAAATGTAAGTCTGAGCTTTTTCAACTGAAAGAAACTTGTACTGACTAATCTTAAAATATATCAGGGCCTTTGTTTTGTCTCAAGATGTTCACCAGTAATGTTTTTTCCTAAGGCACATATATAAAAATTACTTAAATGTCTTAATTGTACTATGGCCTAATCCTGGTTTAGTTTAGTTCAGCCCTGTCTGTGAAACCAGGCTATAGTTTGAAATATGGATAAAATATGGATATTTTGCTTACACAAATGCTTTGATTTGCTTCAGAAAGCCTTTATTAACCCCCCTAGAGCTGAGTGGAGTACTATTTTTTATGATGGGTGGATGCACTATATTAGACTTCAAAATCTCAACACCCATTCACTGACATTATAAAGCTAATAACTCCAACTGTATAAACATTAAAGAAGAAAGTCATATACACCTAGGATGGTTTGAGGGTGAGTAAATCATATGGTAATTTTCATTTTTGGGTGAACTATCCCTTTGAACATTCCTCATACTCCAGATAATACCAGAAAAGCTGTAAGTTCACAAGGTGATCAACTCTCAAAGTAATTAAAACTGTCCTAATTTCTCAGAAGAGATGATGCCAATAACAATATCAAAGATCCCTTTCTTTCCACAGGTCTTTAATATGTTGTATGATCATCAAAGGGTGCTGGCAGAGCTCAGCCTCGGGCATCAAGCATGCTTTTACACACTCAAGCTGGATGACATATCACGTCAAAAGCCCTGTGTAAATTATGAATGAAGCAGTTACCAATTACCATCATCTCTTCTGTTTGATGCCACAGCACTGATGAAAACAGATCCAGGCAGGCTTGTTACTCACGAGTGTTGTCTAGATGCGGCGGCGTTGTGTGTGTTTTTTGGAGGGGGGATGGTGAGCTTTACTTCCAGACAGCTTAAACTGACCTTGCATTCGTGTCGTTGTACCTGAAGACTGAAATGAAAGCTCAGGGACCCCATCTGTTCCAGTGTAATGACTGTGCTATTTGAAGGCAGGAAAGGTTCGTCTGGAGCAGCTGGTATCTTTCCCTGTGACCTTTTAGCATTCCTTCCCTCGCCATCTGACAGATGTGTCAACTCGATTATTTCAAAAGAGCCCTGAATAAATAACCAATTGTGAGCATGGGCTAACCTGAAGCGATGGCAAAACGTGGCCGCCGCTAGCTTTCTCACAATAAAACACCTAAAATGCACGCAAACGACCAGATGGCTGCGTTGAAGCGCTTCGGCGGGCCACCGCGAGAGTCGCAGAGTGTGCTTACCTTCGGTTCCTCGCGACGGTTTTTGACTAAATGGCTTTTTTGGAACGCCGACTGGTGGGCCTCCTGTACAGGAGTAAAGGAGGACAATGGGGTGAATTGAACGCCATTGTGCGCTGTTTGCCCTTGGAGCCAAACTATTAGCCAGTGGAAGGGGGCGGGCGAGCGCGAAGAGGGCCGGGGGGGCCTCAGGTGTTGCTCGGTGGCACTGAATGGATTCCCTCTCAGGCTGGAAGCACACAGCTGAGGAGGGCTGCTGTCGAGGGCGGGGGCTAATTGACTCACTGAGTGATTGGAGGACTGTGAAGAGGCGACCGCAATCAGACCTGCTCTGATAGAGTTTGATGCCTCCCTAAATAGTTTTCAAATGGAGGAGCAGGTGCTGTTTTCAAGCAATCCGAATGCCGGTGTGTGTGCGTGCGTCTTCGTTCCCACAGTGAAGGTGAACGTGCTCACGTGGATCTAAGTCCTTGGACGCTTAGATGTTGTTAGTGGTCCGAGCTGGGATAAGCCCGTCCCATATATCATCTGCCGGTGTCCTTTATTCCCGGCTTGGATTCAATCTTGAGGTTTTTGAGGTTTTGTAAGCCCACAAGTCTGCAGGGCCTGCACCATGATGGGCGCTTTAACACTATTTTGTCAATCACAATTGCTTTGATGTATAGGAGTAAAGCTCCTCATCAATGCAGCGCACCTTCGGGGGTATTAGGGGCTCTGTCATGGCACGCGGCTTTACGGAGGCCTGTGCAGACAAATCTGGCTGGGATGAGAAGACTGGAATGTAATTTGGTTATTCCCTGGAGACTGCACACATGATGGAGCTGTACAACTAAAGCAATTGATTCCAGCTATGAAAAAGATAAACCAATGCTGCACTGATTCTATAACTATTCAGAAACAATCTATATAAAGTTTATCATCAATACTCGCCATGCTTTCTGTCTCTTAATAACACATACAAGGGCCATTCCACAGAATTGGTCCAAAGTCAGAGTTGGAAACGTCTTGAAAAAAATGTCTTTTTCTAAAAAATGTGTATGTATGCAAACTGTATAACATCAAAGGGTACACTTCTAGTAACTGTGCAGTTAATTCTCATATTGTATTTTCAAAAGGTTTTGGAATATTTGTCCTCTCCCCAAATTTGTCACTACCGAAGCACAGCAATAATAATTTAATTAATAAGAGTTATATTGTTAAGCCCTGTTAAGATTTTGCTTACATCTAAATTTTAAATATACATTTTTGCTATTTTATCACAATTTTCCAGAGGTAAATTTATAACAATTACATTTTTAACAATATTTCAAGTATAATTTATGAGATTTGTTGTCCAATTTGTCTTTGTAAAAGGCAAAAGTTTGATCATACTGATTTAAAATTAAGTATTCATTAATCTGAATGTACACTGAACCAAAAACATCATAACATCATAACATCTTAGTTGATATACTTTATTTATCAGTATACTTTATTTTTTACAAAACATCCAATGTTTCGGTAGTGACTGCACATTTTCGGTGTTGACATTAATGTTTTGGTAGCAACCACATCACATTACAGAATTTTAACTCACATCCTAAAACACTACTAAAACATAAAAAAAATGCATAACTGTACTAAAATTTAGTTTATTTTCCCCAAATAGGAGGATTATGTGCTACAGAAACAATGATGACATGTTTCAGTTGTTACAATTTCGGTAGTGACAATTTTACAGGATAACACCCAAAAAACAAAGATGCCACTACCAAAACTCCACCATGTTTTGGTAGTGACTATTTTGATAGTGACAATTTTAGATACTTTTGAAGCTAGCTTAGATGCTAATCAGCACATGGTTAGCTAGCACAGTTCTGAACAGCGGTATATATTATAAACTAAATGTTATGGAATGACTCCCAAAAAAGTGCTTAACTGCATAAAAAAAAGGGCTCGGTAGTGACGTTCCTTAAAGTTACACACAGATTCTTCAGACTTTTGAACACATTTACCTCAAAATGATGGGACCTATCTACTCACACCATGTAGCTATGAGAGAGGGGGACACAAGGAATATTTGGGTTTACTTAAAATCAGTCTCGGCCAATACACTAAAACATACACTGTTTCGGTAGTGACATCAAAATGTGGGAGTTTCAGGATTTACAAAGCAAACATTAAATAAATATTGTTTGAATTGTCTTAAAAGAATCAAAAACAACAATGGGAAAAAATACAAAAATGATTTCAAAATCATTTTCATAAGTTGAAAATTAGGGGTTAGGGTTTGGGACAGCCACCTCCCAATTAAAAGTAGCTAATAAATGATGATTTTATATATTATATTAAGCTTACTAACTATTTAAATATTATTGTGGGTTTAAATAGATTATAGAAGGATCTTCATCTGTGATTTCAATACTTAAATGCTTTTTAAATGTGTTTTTTGGTTGTGGGACAGCAGTTTGCACCAATTCTGTAGAATGGCCCATAAATATTGGCTTCAACACAGCTGATGCAATTGTATTAGAAGGAATTTTTCCAAACACAAAGACCCAGAAACTTGTTTTTCCATATTTGATCATGGGAATGTCTAGTTTGACTTTTAACAGCTATATTATAGTCTGAGATATAACACTTCAAGACATTATTTGGGTTTCATGAGTTTCTTGCATTTTATTCAGCTTTTTCAATTCAGCTTTTCAAATTTCTTTTAAAATATGCTATTCACTGACATGTGTGTCTCTTTGATACATTAATTTTGATAAATCTGTGACAAGTGATGGTCATGCTTTGTGTAAAAATGTATACTAATTATTTTTAAACATTAAAGGGATGGTTCACCCAAAAATGAAAATTCTGCCATTAATTACTCACCCTCATGTTGTTCTAAACCTAAAAGACCTTTGTTCAACTTCGGAACACAAATTAAAAAAACATTTCATGAAATCCAAGAGCTTTCTGACCCTGCATAGACAGTAAAACACAACTACCATGTTCAAGGCCCAAAAAGGTAATAAGGACATAGTAGTACTGTTGTGAATGCATGTCAAAGACTGACACAGAAGAGAAGAAATTATTAAATAAAGTCATAATTTTTGTTGTCTTTGTGCACAAAAAGTATTCTCGTAACTTCATAACATTACAGTTGAACAATTAATGTCACATAGACTATTTTAACAATGTCCTTTCTACCTTTCTGGGCCTTAAATGTGGTAGTTGTGTCTATGCAGGGTCAGAAAGCTCTCAGATTTCATTAAAAATATCTTAATTTACGTTCCGAAGATGAACAAAGGTCTTACGGGTTTGGAACGAAGAAATTAATGACAGAATTTTCATTACTGGGTGAACTATTTTACCTTTGAAATGAAATATCACTTAAAATAAATTCATAACGTTTGCTAATAAATGTTTACATTTAAAACATAGCACTGTTTTAAACATTTAATTTATATTTTAATGATGTATTTTTCTGACTAAAAGTCTGGAACAATGGTTAAACAATGAATGTTTATGCATAAAAGGCACTTGGTATGGTAAAAAGTTTCCAAGACTGAGCAGCATGACCCTCGTATAATTACATTTTCATTTACATTTATGCATTTGGCAGATGCATTTCTTGCTTTCCCTGGGAATCAATCCCATGGCCTTGGTCTTGCTGGCACAATGCCAAGTAAAATGAAAAACTTAGCAATCTGTTACTTTTAACACCAATCCCTACGACACAAAAGATCCTGTAGTTAAAGAAAAACCTTTACAAAAACACACAACTTGATTTGCTTTGACCCCGAATTACCCCAAATCATCAACACTAAACTAATTACTTCTGAATTTAGCCATAAAGGCCTCCAGAGTTCAGCAGGTCTGCGGACCCAGGAGGAATGCAGTGACGTTGACCTGCTCTAATGCAAGATCCACCCCTGAAGAGCCAAAGAGCTCTGTCCAGCACTCTGCCCTCTGTGCCTGTCAGCAGGGCTTCTGGTCCTCGTTTGTCATTTCTATTGATTCAGGGGAATGACAGATGGTGATTATGGGAGCCTGAGACAGATTGCCTTTATGAGAGTGGCTCACAAGCCAGCCATCTCTGCTGCCGTCTGTGCCAGGCGTATGACTAGCAATCGTACTGTGCGTGCCCAGCACTGGGGCAAAGGCATGGTGAGCCATTCTGTCATTAAGATCTACAATCAGGCGCACACCACATCTCTTTTCTTTCTCTGCCTTTCTGCCGGCAGTAAAAGGGTCTGTAAATATGGAAGAAAGACCTTCTTGTAATACTTGGAGTTATGTTTTGCTTCTGTTCCGGATTTGTCAGCAAGCATTCGGCCAATTCAAGGTTTTCACTGTAAATTGTTTTGATGATCATTCATCCGCTTCCACTGTGCTCCAGTATATTCCTTTACATTTCCTCTGCCAAAAATCATATGAAAATGTGGGTCACTAAGCTATTCACTCGTGTAATTTATCCAGACATTGTCCAGCTGTGGGCTCTGTTAGCTACCGTAAGGACCGGGATGCAATCTCACCCTAAGAGCTATTTGTCAGATTGTATGTAATGCATATTAGATGGGCACTTCAGCAAACATGTCTTTGTGCTACAGCACATACATATTTCACAAATGCCAAGCCATGAAAGATGAATTGTGTTTCAATGCAACAACAGGGCCAGTGGAGGTAAGCTTCCTGCCTTCTAGATGGGCTTAGCAGTCCAAAATTGGGATTGAGATTTACGAAAATTGTGATAGATGCAATTTTTGTCGTCTTTTTTTTCCCCCAGTTTGTTGCATAGTTACAAAAGCATGCCATCTCTTGCCATCTACTTCTGAATTATCATATTCAAACTGAAAATGTTACAACAAAGCCTCACGCCCAAAACATTTTCCAAAGCACACCAAGAAATGGAAGCATAAAGGATCGTCCCTAATTATGTCTCAAACTCATCTTCTCCGATTAAATTGATTGAGTCACTGTGGTTTATTGATGGGCCAGCATATCAAAACACCCTGACAGCACAAATGAGCTCAGTGTCACAATACACTTTGCAATTATAATGCAGTTCAATTTCATAATAGCCTTTATAGGCCAGGTTCAAATATCGATTTTTATGATTAATTGTGATCTTCGTTTGAAGAATTCCAAGGGAGGTGTTTAAAAACTTAAAACTGATCATTTAATCTATGCTTATCTGGGCTGCAAAAACAGAGCATGATTAGCATAGCCTGATTGACATGCAAATTACTTTTATAAGTCGGTTCTTTTTGTGAACAGTTCAGAAAGACAAGATTTAAGTTAGTCTGAAATAGCAAAAAGCAAATATTTACAGTTATTTTGGTTAATGTTGCATTTATTGACATTTTCACTTCCAGAACAAAAATTTACAGATAATTTACTCACCCCCTTGTCAGCCAAGATGTTCATGTCTTTTTTTCTTCAGTCGATAAGAAATTATGTTTCTTGAGGAAAAAAAAAATCAGGAATTATCTCCATATAGTGGACTTCAATGGTGCCCCCAAGTTTGAACTTCCCAAATTCCCCCGGTTCAATATGGTCAGTACAGTTAAGGTATGTCGAAAAAGGTATGTTTTTTTCCCCAACTTCAAAATCACCCTACATCGCTGCAGAAGTACCAACCCAGTGTTTACAAAGTGAACATGCACAGAAGATCAAACCCCCTTTACAAAAAAGGGTAAAACAGCAACGTAGAATGATTTTGACGTTGAATTAAACGAGACGGGAGTTTTTCAAAATAATATCGACCCGGATTACACAGACTACGCATGCACATCACAGAGAATAGACAAGACAAGCATCTGTGGTTAAAAAGTATATAAATTTGCTTAGAAAATGACAGATTGTATCGCTAGATAAGACCCTTCTTCCTTCTTCCCTGGGATTGTTTAGAGCCATTTAAAGCTGCATGTAAACTGCATTTTGGAAGTTAAAGCTTTGGGACACCACTGAAGTCCATTATAGTGAGGAAATATGAAATGTTTTCCTCAAGAAACATAATTTCTTATCGACTGAAGAAAGAAAGACATGAACATCTTGGATGATAAGGGGGTGAGTAAATTGTCCATAATTTTTGTTCTGGAAGTGGACTACTCCTTTAAAGTGGTCATGAACTACCTTTTTATTACTTTGTATAGTTCTAATGATTTTTGCATAAAAAAAAATCATAATTTAGTGGTAATAGGCTATTTTCTGTCCTGTTTTGACCCTCCTCATCAGAACGTACTGTTTGGATAGGCGTGACGGATTGTAGACTCAAAGGAAATGCCCACTGCTATGATTGGCTAACAGTTGTGTATGATTGACAGCCTACATCCAGAAGAAGAAGAAGAATCAAACGATCTACAATAACAGACAAAGCAATAGTGACCACATAATAAAAACAGTTACTCACACTTACTGTCCGATCCAATATAGTGGGCACAGCATCGTCTTTTTTCTTTTTTTTTATGAGATCCATCTTTTCACACTGACGACAACTGAGGGACTCATATGCATATGTAATATGCTATTACAGAAGGTTCAAACGCTCACTGATGCTCCAGAAGGAAAAACGATGCATTAAGAACCAGGGGTGTAAACTTTTGAACATAATGAAGATGTGTACATTTTTTTATTTTGCCTAAATATCATATTTTTTCATGTAGTACTGCCCTTCAGAAGCTACAGAAGATACTTACATGTTCCCCAGTAGACAAAATAAGTAAAATTTACCCTGATCTTCACATTCAAAAAGTTCTTTTATGTGAAATATCTTATTCAGCTCAGTACTAAAAAAATAACATGCATTTTATATAATCCCTCTTATTTTGGTAAAATAATTAACATTTTGCAGATTCTACAAGGTGTACATAAACTTTTGACTACAGTATATATACTTTTTTTTAACAAAATATGCTATTTAGAAACTAGATGGTTCAATACTTATGGGCACAAATATAAATGTAACAAAGACACTTAGTATTAATATAATTTTATCCGCATAACAAGCTGATCTGTCAGCCTGTTTGTACTGACCTTCATGTTCACGATCTGTAACTAGTTAGTGTAATTTTGCATACTCTGTCTTTGAAACCTCTCATGACTACAACTAAGCATTATCTGAAATGAGAATCTGGTAAAGCTGCATCTATTTTTAAGCACAGAAATTTACATTTAGGCTAAAACCCTGTCATGACCGCACACACACACACACACACAAAGAAACAGTAATTTCTTATGTTTATGATACAGCACACTGACCATAAGAGCTTTCCTGAAGTAGCCTCTCACTGCGACCTCAGTCTCATGGGCACCATGATGTAAATGTGCTCGTAAAACTACCGAGGAAATGGGGGGGCTAGTTGCTTAATTGGGTTTTATTGAGCCTTCTGGTTCATCTGAAGGTGGGAGTTAAATTGTCTTAATACCTCAGACCTGCCATGTTCACTCTGCCACCAGTCAATATTCGCACTCCATCATTACCATTAATATCCATTTAACACTATTTATTGTCTTCACACCTTTAACTTCACACTTGTAATACGGACATTCATTTGAACGGCGCTAAGGATCATACACAAAATTTGAATACACACTAATGAAACATGAACCGACTTTTCATCCTATTTTTTGTAGCGTATATCCAAGTGGAAGGGTTTATTGAAGAAGAAAAAAAAATGTAGGGTGGGACTTGATTTCATGATTTTAAGTGGGATAGGCCAACAAAAATGACAAAAAAGTAGAATGTCCAAGCTAATATATTCCAAATATTGACAGTGATAAAAAAAATACATTTGTGTTCCACAAAAAAAAAAAATAAATAAAAAAAAATAAAAAACACAGGTTTAGAACAATGTGAGAGTGAATATATGATATGCTATGATGATTTTTGGGGTGAACTGTCCCTTTAAATACAGCATATTTATTATACAGCACACTAAAAAGCAACATATATTCCATGTTTATAGAAAAAAAAATGCAAAAGAAAAGAAAAACACATGAACACAAACCTCACAGTAACCATAAGTTTTAGGAGGAGCACTACTGCCATCTAATGGTGATGTAAAAATCAACTCAGCCTCAAACTGTTTATAAACAGTAATATTAAACCCATTTTATTTGTCTGGTGACTTTATACTATTGTTTTCACACATTTAAATACTAATATTAAAATGCTAAACGTGAACAAACCCTGCTGCCATGTTCTAACAATGCATTCCCAAAGGAGTGGAAGCTATAATTAAATGTTCATACTTTTGGCCATATTGTGTATCAAAATCATTTAAGTAGTCTCTTTTCTTTGGGGAAAACACATGCAAATGGTACATGCATAATATAGCAATAACTTTTGTTTCCAAAAACAGTATCACATTACCTTACCATCTGCCTTTGTGTCTGTGTCTGAAGCTTCTCTCCATTCAATTCACACAGGAGGAGACTGCAAACATGAGAAATATTGTACATATATATAATACATAAGTCAAGAGAATTATACATTTTCTGATAATTCTAACCTTCTGTGTTTGGATACGTCATGTATGACAGCACTAGATGACAAAATATCACACTTGAGCAAAATATGGACAGCAAAAGACTGGCATCACATTAGAAAAAAAGAAAGGGAAAAAAAAAACACCTTTTTTTTCCAGATGCAACCTTTTCTCTCCCCCAAGTGAGTGCACTATAATTTTCAGGCTGTCCTAAATGTGAAAGGATATTAATATGCGTTTACATCTGTCTTCTATTAATATTCATGCCTGAATCCACATCTCTACACAAAGCCAATTTTCTGGCCATCTGGGTTATGGCTGGTGGAGGTGATGGATCCGTTTTTATTTGCAAGGCAGCAATACATCATGAATTCCCTTCTCCGTCGAGGTGTTGTGGAGCGCCTGAGCAAAAAGTGGAGGATTTTAATTAGAAAATAAAAGATGGGTTTCATTGGGACCCCCATCTCCCTCTAGTCTTTCTGTGGAGAACGGCAAAAAAAAAAAAATGCAAACATACCCCCACATGAAGATATGGAGAATCACATCTGCTTTTAATTGTTTTACTGAACGAATCTGAATTTGTGCTGAATTTTAATAATTATCAAGCAGTAATGAAATGTAAAATAAAACGTAATATGATATAATGTCCCGCAAGTCTACAGAGGATACACAGTTTGAAGAATGGATGGATGATATTATGAAAAATCCACTTTCTTTTGATTCTTAAGTAAAAATTGCAATACACACCAACAGATGAAAAAAAATGGGTAACACTTTACAATAAGATTCATTAGTAACCATTAGCTAACTACATTAGTTAACATAAAACTAAGAATAAACAATACTTCTACAGCATTTATTAATCTGAATTAATGTTAATTTTAGCATTTACTAATGAATTATTAAAATCACAAATTGTGCTAACATTAGTTAATGCTCTAACATGAACAAACAATGAACTATATTTTTATTAACCAACTAACTAACATTAACAAAGATTAATAAATAGTGTAATAAATTCATTGTTCATTGTTTGCTCATGTTAGTTACATTAATGTTAGCAAATGACCCAAATGAAAGTTTTATCAAAATTTTACTCATATTTAGGGATGCACAATATTAAAATTCAAATTCTATTTAATATTTAGGGCCCGTTTACATACACCTTGCAAAATCTGCAAGATGTTAATTATTTTATCTGAATAAGATAATTCACATTAAAGACATTTACATATACTCCACAAGAGAAAATAATAGCTGAATTTATAAAAATTACCCTGTTCAAAAGTTACATACCATTCTTAATACCGTGTTGTTACCTGAATGATCCACAGATGTGTGTGTGTGTGTGTGTGTGTTTTGTAGTCCTTTGTTGTCCCTTGTTTGTCCTGAACAGTTAAAGCATTTTTGTGTATTTGAAGCCTTTCCAAAAATGACTGTATGATTTTGAGATCCATCTTTTCACACTGAGGACAACTGTGAGACTCACATGCAACTATTGCATAAGGTTCAAACACTCACTGATGTTTCAGGAAGGAAACACAATGTATTAAGGGCCTAAAACTTTTTGAATTTGAAGATCAGGGTAAATGTAACTTATTTTGTCTTCTGGGAAACATGTAAGTATCTTATGTAGCTTCTGAAGGGCAGTACTAAATTTAAAAAAAATATATATGACATTTAAACAAAATAAGAAAATGTGCACATCTTGACTCAAAAGTTTACACCCCCAGCTCTTAATGCATAATTTTTCCTTCAGCATCAGTGAGCGTTTGAACCTTCTGTAACAGTTGCATATGAGTCCCTCAGTTGTCCTCAGTATGAAAAGATGGATCTCAAAATCATACAGTCATTGTTGGAAAGGGTTCAAATACACAAAAATACAGAAAAAACACATAATTGTTGGACCTGAAAGATATTTCTGGAGAACAGTGGGCAGTTTAACTGTTCAAGACAAACAAGGCACTCATGAACAACTATCATTATACAAAACAAAACACAGTTGTGGCTCATTCAGGTAACAACACAGTATTAAGAATCAAGTGTATGTAAACTTCTAAACAGGAACATTTTTATACTTTTTTTTTATTCAGGTCAGTACTAAATAAAAAATAATTAACATTTTGCAGATTCTGCAAGGTGTATGTAAACTTTTGACTTCAACTCTATATGATAACTACTGATATTTCATATTTATTTGATGTATTGCTGATAAATGGTCAGTATTACAATTAATAGCATTTCTTCTAAATGAATAAAAAACTAAAATCAGTCATTTAATATGTTACAGTGAATTTAGGCGTCACATCATTATGCAAAATGGATATTCATTTTGAGATCTGGTAGAAATTACATTTACCAGTCTTAATTACCGTTTTCAAAAATGAACTAGGTAAACTACATGCACGGATTTAAATGGATGGCTCAGATGTATAAGATACCAAAAAGAGGGTAAATCTCCAATGTAACCAACCTTAAAAGTCAGCCTTTATCGGAAAGCATTTGGTAAGGACGACGGACAATCGAACCAGTGTCGCCCTGTTATTATACAGACATCAATTATTGGAATAGTAGGGTGAGTGTGCGCCTCAGGAGACCAAACGCTGTCTGTCAGGCACGGACACTTCTTAATGATTAATGCTGGAAGTTACTCCATGAACTCCAACTGCATACCCATGGGGCTTAGAAGCCTCACAAAATGACCAGTTTTATTGCAGTGCTGAGAATCAATTATGCTAACAGATTCTAACGAATGCACTTCAGGGAAACAAAGCTGCACTCTTGGCGATTTTATCCATTTGCATATTGATGACATAAGGACGGTTTTTGCAATGCAAAAGAGAAATACAGCGAAAATTATGTGTCTCGAGTTGACTTATAAAAAAACACCTTCGATCTATTGCTCATGCCACTGTAGCTCACACACACACACAGGCACGCACATTAAACCACACAGGACTGTGCAGTGTTTTTGGAGTCTGAAGTCATCCTCAATTAGCCGGTAAAGCAAGAAGTTCTGGAAGCACTCCAAAATGGCCTCTCTAGGGAAGTGATAGATATTGTGTGTTTAGGAGGGGCAGTCTATTACAGCTAAGAGGTTAACGTGCAGTAAAGATGTACTCAGCTGTTTGCGTCTGTGCGATGGCCGCAGTCTGGCAGCATCACTGGCTCGGAGATGCATTAAGGTAAAAATACAGGGTGGGAAATCTGGCTCAAAGGATGCCGAGCACAATAAAGATTGCTATTAATATTAAATGTGGGATAAATAAATTATACATGCATGACACTTCTGTAGAGTGGGCTTAAAGGTACAATCAATTTTAAAGGTATGAAGAGAATTACATGGCAGATTCAAATATGTGCACTTGGTAATTTATCTGCACATTTAAGTTCTTAGGAGGCACTTTCTTACCTAAGCTACTTACAGTAATGTACACATCACACAAACATCAATTATCAGGACAGGAAGCTAAGAGCACATGATACTGTATGTGTGACGTTACGTCGCAAAAGTCACAAAGAACTTGGGCATCAGTGAGCGTCTGTGCCTTCTGTAATAGTTGCATATGAGTCCCTCAGTTGTCCTCAGTGTGAAAAGATGGATCTCAAAATCATATGGAACAGGTTCAAACAGCTTCACTGTTCAGGACAAACAAGGGACTTATGACCAACTTTCACTAAAAAAAAAAAAAAAAAACACAGCTGTGGATCATTCAGGTAACAACACAGTATTAAGAATCAAGGGGATGTAAACTTTTGAATGGGGTCATTTTTATAACTTAATTTTCTTTTGTGGACTATAAGTAAACATCTTTTATGTGAAATATTTTATCCAGGTCAGTACTAAATAAAAATAGCATGCATTTTATATGATCCCTCTTATTTTGGTGAAATAATTAACATTTTGCAGATTCTGCAAGGTGTATGTAAACTTTTGACTTCGACTGTTTCTTGAGGGAATGCAAAAGTTTTGCACACGATCGTTTGTAGGATGACATGAAAAACAAAAAAAGCATATAATTTTTCTCATTTTCATTATCCATGTGTGGCCTCCATATTTTTGTGTTCCCTATTTACACCATATATTGTGTGAACTTGCCCACCACAAATGCTCAGCCTGTTTTTATTGAACTGACTGTTTCTTCCTGTGCAATAATGATGAAAAATATCCATCAACATTTTAATAGCCATGCTTTAAATACACGTTTCAAAAATAGGCAGTCTGTCAACTAGCCCTAGCCTCATGTTTTGAGTTTGTACAGATGCGTCTCTACATTATGTAAACACTTTTCAGATCTAAGTAAGCCACAATACAAGCTTTAAAGATTCACATTTAAACATGCAAAAGAAGATATCTTGGGACCGATATGCAATCAGAATATGAGCCAGATTTAAATATACACAATGATGAAATGATTTCTCAGAGGGTATTGTTTGCATGTTAATGAAACGATTGCATTCTTCTAGATAAATTGACATCACGCAGGCCGAAAGCACCGGCATAAGGTGGGCCGTGCATTTTAAATGAGAGCAGAATGAAGTAGTAATCAGCAGAAGGTTTTGCTCTAATTTCATGTAGCTGCTGACAGACACCACAGAGCACATAATGACAGAAGCAGGCAGGCGTGCGGACACACTGCTGCCGGTGATTGGTGGGGTGCAGGGACCGTAGAGATGACTTGACACCCTTAGAGAGCACAACACTGATGAGGTCTCACCTGCAGGCAAGAGGAGCAATGCTCAAAGGCCCCGATACCTCTCTCGCTGGGCCCTAGACAGCCAAGGCTCCTGACATATGTCATTCCCAATCTGTTCAGCGGGAACACTTCTTTCTGACATAACCTGTCAGCGCGGCACAGACGGCCACCAACAAGAAGCTCAGAGAGCTGTGTTGATGCAACCCACTTCCCGCTAATTGGTGTTTTTGTAATAACACCATCTGTTCCTTAAGAAAGTCAGACTGTGTCTCTAAGAGGACACAATCTTCCAGAACAAATGAATACACTAGACAAACAATGCAGTATTTTTGGGCTGAGGGCAACTTCCACAAGGTGAAGACTGAAGATCTAAGGGGAAAGAAGAAGAAGAAAGCTGTGCTCTGAACATCTGCTCATTCCTCGCTTCATATGAATGCATCATAAGCAGTTATGCACACTTTATAGCTACCAACACTCACTGCAACCTAATCCCATTTTATTTATTCCATGCAATGATACAGAAATAATCACTTAGAACAAGGCAAAACAGACCTCGTCTGTAACCTGCATATATGTATGTTATAGAAGACACACGGTTAGACCAAGTAAAGGAGCAAGTTTATGCAAGCAGAATTCTGAGTGCTATAAGAAAGATATTGGCTGCCATCTAGCGTAAAATAAATGTTACTGCAGTCCACCGCATTTACTATGCTATAAATCTTCAAACATTTCTATAATGGGTTAATATCTACATTATTTCTTTAAATGTCATATATGGAGTAACAATTGTGACTAACATGCTGTCGTTCTGATTAAACAAAGAATATCATACAATAAGCATGTTTACATAAGCATCCTTTTCCAAAATTTAATTCTGATTTGTTTATTCTGAAAAAAATCTCAGAGGCTTCATGCTTTTTCAAGTATTGCAGCATATTCTAAATGTACCATTTATTTTGTGAATATTGATGCTCCCTCTTGAATTCTAGTCATTTTGGACAATAATTTTATCAACACATTTATTTATTCACATTCACGTGCTTAACAAAATCACTCACGAGCTCGCTGAATTGCTAAATGCCAGGCCAGTAACAAACAAAGGCCATGATGTCCTTTTATTAATTTTATAATAATAATAAAACAAACTGAGTTTCATCAACCTTCAGAAATGTTCAAATGCTAGACTTTAACAGCTGAATTACCTTTGTCTGGACACTGTTGAGCAAGCTAGCCTACCCAACATGCAAGCTACAAAAATTTGCCTAATAAGATAAAGATTTAAAGGCATGAATATTAGCACAAGTTTCTTCTATAAACCCCTTGATGATGTATTTTGTGACGCAGTTCGTGAAATTAATGGAGTGCTTTTACTTAGCAGTAGAACTGTACACATGTAGGCTATTTATTGTTGAAATATACTATTAAAAAAAATAAATAAATAAAAAGTTTGTGATTCACACCCCAGATAGCATGTGTATGTCTGCAAGATGTCTGTTAAAGATCACTTGATCTGGAAAGCATCTGCTGTGTACAAACATCTGACAGCCGTCTGTAAGATGTCAGTTTTACATACATTCCAAATTATGAACATCTTAAAGACATCTAATAGACGTCTATTTGACATCTGATAGGAAACATCCTATAGACGCATTGCAGATGAGCAAACACTCTAAAAAATACGTCATGCAGATGTAAATGCAGACATCAAATAGACATCTCCGAAATGTACGTGTGTTATCAGGGACACTACCCAGATACCACATGTACGTCTGCAAGATGTCTGTTAAAGATCACTTGATCTGGAAAGCATCTGTTGTAAACAAATTTCTTACAGATGTCTATAAGATGCCAGTTTTACATACATTCTAAACCATAAACATCTTGAAGACATCTAATAAACGTGTTTGACATCTGATAAGAGACATCCTTTAGACGTATTGCAGATGAGCAAACTATCTAAAGATATGTCTTGCAGATGTAAATGCAGACGTCAAATACGTCTCTGTGATGTACATGTGCTGTCAGGGTAGGCCTCTAATAATCAATAAAATAGCTTCACTACTGAAAAAAACCTATCCACCTTATTTTTCCCATAAGAGCAGGTGCGGCCATTTGTAAATTTAATGTGTCTGACTTAATGTGTCAGGTCTCATCCTCTTCCATTTGTTTTTAGCTGTACAAAATAGCTAGTTTTCCTGCTTGATATTCCAGACTGGTGTGTCTTCCCATGTTTTTAATGTATTATCTTAATTATGAACACAATGGTTTGTAGTGTAAACAGTTTTAACGTTTTCACTTCATTATTCTTCTTGCTATTTCCCTATGGCGGCTTATGAATCGAAAGTCTAACGCATTACCAGAAAACAGCTTACTTCCGCAGTGAAAAATTAGGTGGATGCTATGTTACACTTGGATATGCTCAGATAAATGAATGGTTCAGCTACAGTAGATCTACAGTGGCCACATGTTTTTACATGCCCAAAAGTTCAGACCTGTACAAACATTATATGAAATCTGTCAGATTCAGATTTCTAAAAAACAGAATATTAACTTTAGACATTCAGGTTAATGTGTTTACATGACATTTATAGTCAGAATTTGACCAAAGCAGAATATTATTGTCTGCGTAAACAGCCAGTGATTAAAAACAATGTAAGTGACCATTTTAAGGCTTTCGACGTTCTAAATGGGACTCAATGCACAGTGCACACAGCTAAATGCAATGTGTTTTACACAGGCAATCTGTTACAGTGGGATCAATTCCATGGATGATTAAGCATGATAATGAAGGTTTTTGGACATTCTCCACAGAGGCGCAGACACAGCAGCTGGTGACATTCATGAGCGCATCACAATGAATTCCCATTACTTTCAATGATCATGAAGTCTGCTTTTGGCAATGTTACAAACCCAATAAAATCGCTAAAGTATGCCATATGTGTATGTTAAGAGGGGAATTAAAGTCAAATTGCTTTATTCATAGTAAAAAGGAATGCAAATCCAGCAGATGATTTTGGGCTTTTATACTGCCATTGACATAATGATCAAATTAATTTACAGAGGACAATATTTTAAAGATGCAAGGAGGAGAAAAATGCCAGTGGACAGTCATATTTTTATATGGAGTTTTCAGCTTAAAATTCTAAAACCTAAAAGAATAAGCATTGTCACATCATTGGATGTAGCCTACGTATTATGAAACAAATATTTCTGTTAATTTACATTCATAAACACATGTATAAAATCTCTATATTGATGCTGTAACAATAAAGATTTTTTATTATTATATTATATTATATACTTCTGCAAATATTTTCATTGTAACATATTTTATTAGCCTATCTAGATTTGAACTATTCACATTATGTACCCATTATTCATATACTGAGCAATATTTCTTATTATTTGATTTCATTATTTGTTTTGTTTTCCTTTATTTACCTGTAGAGGGCGCATCTTTAGCTCCATGGTAACCGCACGGCGTTCTTCCAGATTTCCTGCTGCAGCTTTAGCACAGAGAATAGACACAAAACTCTTTAGCTTTTTAAATACGTCAGGATTCATATATCTTGAGATTATAGTATTACTTAATACACACATATTGGTTGCGAGAAACCATGAGCCGTACTCCTGATGCAAGAGCGAGGTAAAAGTTGTCCAGATTTGTTATGACGGTTGGGAAGCTAGCTAGCCAGCTAAGCTAAATGTTACAAGCAGTAGTTCATCAGCTAACGGTTGTTTTATAACATAATTGACTCTAAATCCATAAGCAGAAGTTTTGTTGATATACTAAAACAGAAACGGAATAATTATCTGTGTAACCGAAATGTAAAATTGCAGTATAGCACGTTTGCAAATTTCCAAGATTAAAGATGATAAAAGATGCTACATATGAACCGTCTTCAGTGAAATTGTATTAAGACAAGTCTGCTTAGTTTTGTATTAGTTTCTCATACCAGATAAATGCTCGAATTTTAAGCTAAAAACAGCCTGCTACGGAAATCAGCATGACTTTTACCTGAAGAGACTGTATAATACTGACTGTTCCTCTCTTGCACAATAAATTTGACATATTACCTTTTTAACATGCTGACAGAAGGCAAAACTTGTATTCTGATGTATATTAATAACATTCCCTCAGTCAAATAATCTTAATTTTTCTTTGTTGCACTTTAAAGAGACACCCAGACCAAGCAGATCCAAGAGAACATCACCGGTGTAGAAAAGCACTTTGGAGATCTCTGCCAACTGTTCGCTGCCTATGTCCGTAAAACTGCACGACTGCGGGACAAAGCTGACCTACTGGTTAAAGAAATCAACCTTTATGCTGATACAGAGACACCGAACCTGAAATGTGGATTGAAGAATTTTGCAGATCAACTGGCCAAGATTCAGGACTACAGACAAGCAGAAGTGTGTTTTTAAAACCATAAAAACATCCTTCTGCATGTTTGTGTTTTCATACTAATATACAAACACACACTATTGTTTACAGGTGGAGAGGCTGGAAGTGAAAGTTATAGAGCCTTTGAAAGCATATGGGAATATTGTCAAAACAAAAAGGGTATGGGTTTTTCTTCATAAGCCCCTTAAGTAAAAGATTTATTTTTTATAGTTCAAATATACAAATGACCTTTTCCAAGTGATCTCATGAGGGCAGCATTGCATCACATTTTGAGTAAGCATGATGTACAGGGACTGTTGTCATAGGTCAAAACCAAAGAACTAGAATGCTCTTTTCTACCAACCTTTTGTGATTTTATCAAATTTATGTACAGGAGGACCTGAAGCAGACGCAGATCGCAAGGAACAGAGAGGCCAAGCAGATGCAGCAGCTTGAAAAGATGAGGCAGAGAAACCCCTCAGACAGACAGATCATTGTATCCTTATGGTCTAATGTTATTATGTTATTATGCTGTGAACCAGAAGAGTAGATCTGACTGATTTTATAATCATTGCTTAAATTCACATAACGTGCAAGATGCACAGTTTTCACATTACCCTGTAGATTAGGGCTGTCAATCAATTAAAACATATTAATAGATTTAATAGAATGTTTAATTTGTCAAAATGAATTGCATATTGCAATATTTCCTGAGAAACCACCTAAATAAAGATAATTTAAGACATTATTGTGTCAGATTAGTAAATTAATTAATAGATATTTTAAAAAAATTATGTTAGAAGTCAATACTGAGGTAGACTGAGCGGCTGTTACATCTGCAAATTAATGTTTTTAAACATATTTACAACATTTTTAACTAGTATTACTCAAAATGTCTGCATATTTGCATAAGGTTATGAATTAATCATTTTTAACACATAATTTTAATCAAGTATCGACAGCCCTAATAGACATTTTAATGCCAAATAATGTCAAAGATATTTGTTGTCAATCACAATTACAGATTTACCTTAACAGCCTCTTTCAGTCACAGGTGGGACTTGTGTGCAACAAACTGTAATATTATCTTAAAACTACTTTTATTTAATTTAATTATAAACCAAGTAGGTCCAAGTCAGTCTGGTAATAGTAGGTTATTTATACTCAACCTGATGTGAGTCTTCTCATTGCGAGTTCAAAACCTCTCGGTGAGCTGATAGACTCAAATCGTGTGTGTCTGCTGCTTGGGAACATTTTGTGCTTTACATTTCTTTGTCTGTTGTGTCACGAAAGGCTGAGAGTGAACTCCAGAGAGCCACAATGGATGCTACGCGCACAACTCGCCAGCTGGAGGAGACAATAGATGACTTTGAAAAGCAGAAGATTCGTGATATCAAGGTCCTTCAGACTGCACGATTTCTTATTTGTTAAGTAATATCAGTTTATTTTGTGAATGGACGAAGCAACCTTTAAAACTATACTCTGTATTATACAAGTATTTTATTATACAAATATAATACAAAATTCAAACAATGACCTTGTAAACTGTACTGTTTAAAACTAAACCCACATTTAAGTCGAGTTTTTTTTTATTAATACTTTTATTCAGCAAGGATGCATTAAATTGATCAAAGGTAACAGTAAAAATATTTCTGATGATGCACAAAATTACTGCCTTTATAAGAAGAAATTTGGGAATTTTTTTCTTCAGCTGAAAAGAAATTAATGTTTTTGACATTCCAGGATTTTTCTCCATATAGTGGACTTTAATAGGAGTCAATGGGTTGAAGGTCTAAATTGCAATTTCAAAGATCTTATCTAGCAAACCGATGGGTTATTTTCTTAAAAAAATAAAAATGTATATACTTTTTAACAATAATTGTCCATCTTGCAGTAGCTCAGTAGTGTAATCATGTTGGAAAGGTCACCTGCGTTTAACTCTTCATCTGTGTACTTTAGTTCACAAGTTGGGGGAAAGATCTCAAGATAAGCATTTGTGGTTAAAAAGTATATGAACTATTATTTTATTTTATTTTTTTTTTTTTTTAGAAAAATTACCACTTGTTTCGCTAGTTAAGACCCTTATTCCTCAACTGGGATCGTGTAGAGCAGGGGTGCTCAACCCTGGTCCTGGAGATCGACCTCTCTGCAGAGTTCAGCTCCAACCCTGACCAAACAAACTTGAACCAGCTAATTGGGATTTCAAGGAGCACTTGATAATTACAGACAGGTGTGTTTGATTAGGGTCGAAACTAAACTCTGCAGGAAAGTCAATCTCCAGGAACAGGGTTGGGCACTTCTGGTGTAGAGACATTTGAAGCTGCATTGAAATTGCAATTTGGACCTTCAGCCTGTTGGGAACCATTGAAGCCCACTATTTGTTTTCCTCAAAAATCTTTCTTTTCAACTGAAGAAAGAAAGACATGAACATCTTGGAAGTGAGTAAATTATCAGGAAATTTTTATTCTGGAAGTGAAGTGATCCTTTAAGCAGCACCACTGTTTTCAATACGGATATTACGAAGAAATATTTCTTGAGCCGCAAATCAGCAGAATAACTTGTGAAGGATCATGTGACACTGAAGATTGGAGTAATGATGCTGAAAATCAGCTTTGATTTTACAGAAATAAATTACGTTTTAAAATATGTCCAAATAGGAAACAATTATTTTAAATCGTAATAATATTTCACAGTATTACTTTTTATATTGTAGGGCTGTCACTAACGTTTTTTTGGTTATTGAGTAATCTTTCAGTTATTCTGACGGTTAATTGAGTAATCTGATAATTATAATATTTTTTGTTTGTTTTTTGCAGTAATAAAAATAGATCTAAGTTAACAATAGCCTAAAGTTACTTAAAATACATAATAGCAATGAGGCAATAATATTAGTTTAAATAAAGTATCAAGAGCAAGTATTCATATAGTTTTATTGAACAAAACTTAAAATGTATAATATATTATAAACTATAGAGCTAATGTACGTTACGGATTATAACAAATGCCTGCAGAGAGTGCCCACAGCCTGACGATTGTTTTTAGACTTTACTACTAGATTCAATCCATGTTTAATATTGACTAAACAACATTTAATTCAAATGTCCACTTAATCTTTAATATTTGGCCATTTGTTTATGATAGAAAAGCTACATTCACTGTAATTTTTGAATATGTGGATATAAAACATGTAAACTCAGAGTGATGATTTGAGCTCAGTTAGCATACTGAGAAAGATAACAATGTATTCTCCTGTTTGCATAGGTTTATAAATTATTTACCTTACAAATCTAATGAAATAGTGCATGTTGCGTTTCCAGATAAATGTTATAATAAACCCAAACTCACAACAACATGCAGAGATGGAGTTTGAGGTGCTCCACACATGTAAATGATAACAGTTTGTGTAGTAGCATTTACTGTGAGTCGCTCTGAGATGCATGTACATAACCTACACGGATGTAAATAATTATATATTCACAATAATTACATTACACATTATGTATTTAATTGAATCGTAGCGTTTGTGAATTCTTAATAGCATTATGCTTTATTATGATTTTTAAATGGGTTTAATATGTAGAATTTGCCATTTCTGGTATTTTGCGGATTATTCCACATGGCAAAATGCATTCAAGAATTTCTTAAAATCTAATACTCGAAAATCAAGGAATTGTTGCAGCCCTATTTTATTGTACTATTTTTGATCAAATAAATGCAGCCTTGTTGAGAGTAAGATAATCCAATGCTTCCAATGCTACTTCACAGAAAAGGCTATTTAGACTGATGTTCTTATGTCTTCTACGCAGAAAATTTTGGGTGAATTTGTGACGGTGGAGATGGCATTCCATGCCAAGTCTTTGGAAATTTACACAACTGCCTACCAGCACATTCAGAATGTCGATGAGGAAGGAGACCTTGAGGTGAGCGCTCTGCACCAGCACCGCTGCTCTGGCAGTCCTGCTGGTTCGAGCTTGTCTGTCTTAATGTCTAATCAAATTATATTCTTTCTCCTCCTGAGATCCCCCTGCTGTCATAATGATGAAAGCTGTGGTTGCTTGGGTATAAGGCCTGCTCCAGTCTTGATATATAAAAGAACCAGAGAGGCATCTTGCAAAGCATGTTCAGTCAGCTGTGGAATGTTCGCACTGGCTAATGCATTTATTTATGAATTCATAGTTTGGCGTGCCAAAACATTTTTTTTTCTCACCTTTGTTAATATTTCCTTGACTTGCCACGGAGGAAAAATCACATGAATATGATTTCATCAGGGATTTTCAGGAAAACGTTTCCTCGTTTTTCTCTGAACTTTGCCTGTAATTGGATGTCTAAACTTGTAATAGTCATATACTGGCACATGGTGACAGGTTTATGAAGACACAGCTAGAGCATATAGAGATAGGTCATAAATATTTTTCCTGTAATATTTAACTGGAGTTAATAAAGTTGAGGTGACAATGTTTGTCGGCACACCCTCTCCAGGACAGAGTGTGTAAATGTTTTGCCCCAATCTAAATGACATGGTTCTCTGTTGCTACAACACAGTATGTGGTAATAGTTTGTGTTGACTCATTTCTCTTTTTAATGTATCTTGTTTGAGCTAGGCTGTACTCGTTATTGTTTTATTATGTGGCGGGTGATGACATGACATTAGGTTGTTGGTGGTCCGTATGTAGAGTAGTCAACAGACCCTTTATTTTTGTCTTGACAGGTATTCAGGAACTCGCTTCACCCCCCTGATTACCAGTCACGGTTAGAAATTGTTCGTGCAAATTCGAAACTGTCCCTAAATCGAACTGGTACATCAATGAGTAAATCAGGAACAATGCAGGTTAGTGTTTTGCCATATTTTATGACTTCTATGTAAAATCATTTTCGATTGTTGGATGAAAAATGAATGCTTCATATTTAAAGAAAATAAGATATTTTGAAGAATGTTGGTAATTAAACATTTGCTGGTCCCCTTTGACTTCAATAGTATGGGAAAAAATACTATGGAAGTCAATGGCCATGTACACACTGCAAGTTTCAGTTTATTTTCTTGCATCTCACATACAGACGAAGACACATTTCTGATGTGCATTTAAATATGTCATTAACAACTAGTTGTTCAGTTCAATTCCGTACACACTGCGTAGAATTTCTGTAAATGCGGTTGTCGCTTTACTTTACGGGAGTTGATGCGGTTGTCAAATGCAGTTTTCACTCCTGTATTTTAGTGAATTATGTGTGTACAGAACACAATTAAGGAGTAAAAGGTGAACTGACAACCGAATTTAGCTGCAGTGTGTACGTGGCCAAAGAGGACCAGAAACTGTTTGGTTGCCCATGTTCTTTAAAATATCTTCTTTTGTGTTCAACAGAACAGAAGAAATTTATATAGGTTAACCTGAGGGCCAGTAAACAATGACAAAATGTTCATTTTTGGGTAAACTATCCCTTTAAGGCTCATTCACACAAGAACAATGACAATAAGTATAATAATTTACAATAACTGTATTAGCATCCACCCCAATTAAAAAGGTAGCACTGTTTATTTTAAGTGTGTGCTGCAGTTTTGTCTTCTGCCTCTTTAAATGCTCAAGCTCTTCAAAGGGTGATTTCTAATTGGCTGCCAATGTTTTTATTCACTCATTAGCTGGAAGAAAATTATTCTTAAAGGGATAGTTCACCTAAAAATGAAAATTACCCCATGATGTCCTCACCCTCAAGCCATCCTAGGTGTAAAGTACTTTTTTCTTTCAGACAAATACATTCAGAGTTATATTAAAAAATGTGCTGGCTCTTCCAAGCTTTACAATGACAGTGAATGGCTGTTGAGATTTTGAAACAAAATAAAGTGCATCCATCCATCATAAAAAGTACTTCACACGGCCCCGAGGGGTAAATAAAGGCCTTCTGAGTGGAATCGATGCAAGAAAAATATCCACTTTTTAAAACATTATAAACTGTAATCTTGCATGTACAACAGTTAGTGGAAGCTAGATATTACAGTTTATAAAGTTTTAAATATGGATATATTTTTTCCTATACAAACGCATTGATTTGCTTCAGAAGACCTTTATTAACCTCCCAGAGCTGTGTCGAGTACTTATTTTGATGGATTAATGCACTTTATTGGACTCAACAGCTATTCACTGCCATAGTAAAGCTTGGGAGAGCTAGTATATTTTTAATACATCTCAGATTGTATTCATCTGAAAGAAGAAAGTCATATACACCTTGGATGGCTTGAGGGTGAATAAATCATGGGGTAATTTTCATTTTTAGGTCAACTATCCCTTTAAAGTGATTCCAATTATTTTGATCCTCTCTGTCGTTATAGTTGTAATATGGAATTCTCTATTCTCATACAATTATAACTTTATATCTATACTTCAGTTGTGTTGTATCCCAAAACTGAAAGATTTTTTTTCTGGTGTAGTCAAGAACATCTAGCAGACAGAGGAAAAGGGATGACGAAGAAGATGAGGATGAGGAGGAAGATGATGAAGATGAGGATGATTTGGAGGAAGTGACTGATGATGAGCACTAAAATATTTTCTGTGCCATTTCGTCAAATATTTTCAAACAGCGACATTCCAGAACTGTTTTTAAGAGTGTTTGAATAGATATGACATTATAAAAATAATTTGCATCACCAGAATGTGTGATGTAATGATAGCTCAGTTATGTTATGTAAAGGTGAGTGCGTGATGCGATGTTTGCTCTCTTGTAAATCATAAACTATAAAATTATATATATATACTGAAAAACACCTTCAAAGAGAGTGTTCCTGTTTAGTTTTGTTTTGTTTTTTTCCCCTCCCAATATGTTTTCTCTGTACAAAGTGCCAAGCATTTTCTGTGATCAATATATTTGGTTAGAATGTGCCTTAGAGCATTTTGGTTTACCAATAAAGATGGCTCTTGTTTTTGCATAATAGCTGATTTTCATGACCTCAAATGTCTGAGTGTGTATTTGTTCTTTTGTTTACAGAGTGTGCATACCGAAACACTCACTGTATGTTATACACAATAGCATACCCTTGGAACTTGACCCACCCTGTGCTCTGCATCATTGTGTCTCATAGCTTTCAAGTCAGTCATGAATGAGTCAGAAACACTAACCAGTACTGCTGGTATAATTACGACTCCAAGCAGAAGTGTTGAAGACACATAATTAACATTGAAATGCTATATACATAGTTGAAATGTATGTTTATGTAATCACTGCATGAACCAAGAATCAAGGCCACTGGAAAAAGAAAAAACGGACAGGCACTGTTTATCACAAAAAGCAGCTTTTTAAAATCAAATGCATTCGTTTTAACTATATATATAAGGTATTGACAGTGTTTAGCATTTGTAAAGATTCCATAAATTAAAATTCTAATTAGCTGCACTGAATGGTCGTAGTTCTTTGTCTCCAGGTGTGTGGATACGTGGCGTTTCGTGACAGACGCACAACGCGGCCATTCATTCAGCGGCTTTGAGGATGACAATATCTGAGGAAAGGATTCCCTCCTCACCCGTATGACTCATCCTTTATAGAGGCCGTAATGGGAACCAGTGTGTGTTTGTGTGCGCTGTAGCGCCTGACTGTACTGAATATTAACACGATGGTTGCCTCGCAGCGGTTTTTAAAAAAAGAGCATAACTACAGCATGAGTCAGAGAGAGAGAGTGAGAGAGGTGCTGCGGGCTCTGGGTAAATGTTCCTCAGTATATACACTCTCACCATCCATCAAGCAGATGCAGAGATTTGGTTGTCACGAAAACCCTCTTTGACCTCGGCAATGGCGTGATTTTGACATGTATCATCTCTGAATACTGCACGATTTAAATATTTCGGTCGTCTCTTGAATGATAGATCGCTCTCTATGATACACTGACATTAACCATATATAAGATAATTTTGTAATAACTGTTATTTTTTTATCCACCTTATTTTTCCGTAAGAGCGGGCAACCCATTTGTAAATTTTTGGGTCTGGCTTCTGGTCTCATCTGCCTCCAGCTATTTTTAGCTGTACAAAACAGCTAGTTTTGCTGCTTGATATTGCAATCGGTGTGTCTTACCATATTATTTTATAGTATTATCTCAATTATGAACAGACTGGTTTGTAGTGCAAACAGTTTCCGTTTATTGCACGTTGTTATTCTTTCGCATTCCGCATTTAAGAATAAAGGCCCTTTCACAGGGGCCACGGCAGTCGCGAGTGTCTAGTTCGTTTTCAATGGAAAGCTGCGTTCACACTAGCAGCGACTTCTGTCGCTGCATGTCGCCGCATGTCGCCAGGGGCTGGTGACGAGATTGCTAGTGGGCGTTCCCACTACTGGTTGCCTTGACAGCGAATCAGGTTTCTTGCCGCTAAATGCAAACATTTTGGAGGCAAATGACTAAATATAATATAAATTAAATCTGTACATATAAACAAAAACGAACAAGAAGCACAGCCTACTTTTTGCCATTGAGTATGTTTATCTATGGCTGAGAGGAGAACGATCACGAGCTCTGCCTTCTTCTTTCCTATTGGCTGTCGCTCCCGAAAGTCGCTCTTCATTTGCATAAAGTTGAGGGATTCTGAACTTTGTCGCGTTGCTGGACACGCCCATCCGGTCGCCAACGGTCGCTGTAGCTCGATGCCGCTCTTGTCGCCGGAAATCGCCAGCTTTCCATTGAAATGAATGGGATTGTGTCGCTTTGTCGCTGCCTGTCGCTTGTAGTGTGAACAGGGCTAAAGACATGCGGAAAGCGGCAAACCACGGACGGATTCACTGCCGGTACAGAGGCGGAGCGCAAGCGGTGCCCGTGCACCCAAAATCCTGCCGCTTCCATGAGCACGGTCCTTCGCGGAAGGCGCCTCCATAGATAAAAATATTGGCTTTAACCAATCACTGAACAGATTATTAACAACCAATCATAGAACATTCAACTGAAATTATAACGGACAGTTAAAAATTAAGGAGATGATTGTTTTTTTATGCTTTTAAGGCAATTCTTTAAAAACAACTCGACGTGCCAAAAGGAAAAAAACAATAATGACAATAATTAATGACAGGATGACACAAACACAAATTTCCGATACGTTTTATTTAGTTTTTAGTAAATACGAATGTGACCTTGAAAGTTGTAACTATGGCAACATCTGTCCCGAGACTGTGTCGCGAACACCGCCTCAACGGCACGAAACGCTTCCACTACAAGAGAAGGCGGCAGCCGCGCAACGATTTCACCGCTCGCCGCGTCCCGTGTGAAAGGGCCTAATAACTCAAACTAAAAATGACAAATAAATACATTTTTATTTTTGCAAACATTTCAGGGAGTTTCTGTCATTTTCCGTGTTAATTAATTAGTTATGAAAACAAAGCGATTAACATATTTTAACCCAGTTAACACGCTGGCCCCGCCCCCCAGACCTGTACGTCATCTTACATTTCATATAGTTGACTGTTGACAAATATGATGCAGGGCAACAACTCTATAAATGCAGTCATGAACTAAAATTCAAGATACTGGTGCAAAAAAAAAAACTGTTTGTCTCAATTTTACACAGGCAGCAAGAGAACATTGACCTTTAAATGTGATTTTACACAACAGTTCAGTAAATAAGAGGTTGATACTGTGTTGTTTTAAACATTACATTGTGTGTTTTTGCTCAATTTTGCAGAGAACATATTACCTTTAAAGCCAAAGCAGAATTGTTGTGTGTCTCCGAGCAACACAGCAGTGTTTAGTTTCTGAATGAATCCGCATTTTGAACAAATTGTGTGAACCAATGATTCAAAGGCCCATTCATAAACAGAGCCATTTACTTCATTCCTACTTCATTCAGCCCGTTTGAACAAATCGAATGAAAGAATGGATGACTCATAAAGACATTTATCACCACCTGCTGGCAGATTTAGTTTCTTATTTAGAGTATCATTTCATTAATAATAATAATAATAACAATAAAGGGATAGTTCACCCAAAAAAAAAACTCTGTCATCATTTACTCACCCTCATGCCGTTTCAAACCTTATTTTTGGAAGAAAAATAAGGTATTTTGAAGACTGTTGGTGACAAAGCTGTTTTAAATTTTATGTTGAATCAAATGAAATATTTCTTTCTATTTGTAATTTCTATACTTTCTCATTTAACACAAAAATATCTTTAAATAATCTTTTATGGGTATTTAGACAGATTTATTTTGCAATTAATTTATCAAAACATCATGTAATTAATTAGATAAAAAAAAATTAATGACAGCCCTAGTTTTAGGATTTTTTCTGATGTATTAGAAATGTAAAGAAAAGTCGCAATGAAACAGAAGTAGTGACAGATCTTTTCTGTATTGTGATCTACATCACAGCAGATTATCAGAAAAGGAAAAAATGCAGAGAGGGATGGAACTAAATGAATGGAAAAATCCTGCATACGTCACCAGAGAGAAGTCTTACAATTCACCAGATAGTTATGGGATGTTTAAAGATAAACTGTTTGCAATAAGATCAATAGCACGCATTTAAAAAAAAATAGATTTCATTTCATGCCAACTTTTATAGCACAACAGGAGGAGCTTTTGAGCATGTGTTTTCCTCTGAGAGTGACCCGAGGTCTTGGAAAGAAAATCAAATGTCATGTGGCTTAAAAACAAAATATTTTTGGTATCTTCAATGCAATTGATTCTTTTTTCTGGATTCCTAAAAAGTGAAGGCAAATTATGGTGCATTTTCCACTTTTAAAATTCTTCGGAATCTACGTAATGATTTGAGTAACAGCTGCAACATGTCAAAAGTCGAGACTTATGTACTAAGAATGAACTTGACAAGATTGTCTCTACATCAAAAGAATTCAAACGAAAGCAAAAAACTGGTTAACCATATACCATGTTCTGAGTAGAAGTACCTGCACTCCAGGTTTGTTCTGTCACCCAGTGCTTGTTTTTGTTAATGGTTTCGACATCCGCCTTCAAAAGCATACTGCTGCCACATATAATATTGCGCAAGTGCTTATCTGACTCTAGGATGATACAATCTGCCAGAGATGCCTTGGGGTCATAAGCTACAACAGGCAGAAAAGAAAACAGGCATCTGTCTCTGCTGGCTCTGACCCACTCAGCTGTGCAATAAGGATATGTAAATGCGCATAGTTGGATAAGTGTGTTTGGAGAAATATCTATGTACATTCCATTATTGGTGGTCAAATATGCAGCAGGTTTAAATCAGCAGGTTCAGCTTCCCTGCAGCAGTGTCCTCTGTTTTCAGTGTTAAGATCTAACTCTGATTCATTGGAGAAGCATGCTGTATGAAGCACCAGATCCATACATTCTGCTCTTAGTTTAAGAAATAAGGAGTGGCTGAACGCCCCTTAAACAGAATTTCGAGATATGAGTCAAAAATGTTGATTAAAAGCGACACTTGAAACTGCCGAGTCTGGGGGAGTATTTGACACACACCTACACTGCTTAAGAAAGTCTGGACGGCCAAAAATAAGCTAAACAAAGACCTTTTCTTTTGGTTTCACACACAGAATCTGTGGCAGATCTGTGAAGAAATTAGGGCTGTCAAATGATTAATCGCACACAAAATAAAAGTTTGAGTTTGTCTAATATATGTGTGTGTGTTTTGTATAATTATTATGTATATATAAATACACACACATTCATGTATATATTTAAGAAATATTTACAAGTATATGTATTACAATTTTGATATAATTTATATATAAATAAAAATATTTTGTACATAGCATATTTCTCTTAAATATATACAATAATTTGTGTGTTTTTATATATACATAATAATTACACACAGTACACACACACATATTAGGCAAACTCAAACTTTTATTTTGTATGCGATTAATCAAGATTAATCGTTTGACAGCCCTAGAAGAAATTAAAATTTTTCCATGTACTCTTAAAAATCAAGGTTCCAAAATGGGGTTTTCACAGTGATGCCATAGAATCACTTTTTTGTTTGAAAATAATGTTTCGGTGAAAAATTCTTTAACTTTTTTTTGTAAGGAACATTTGAATAATTTAAAGAACCGTCTTCCAGTATAAAGAACAATTGTGACCCTGGACCACAAAACCAGTCATAAGTGTCAATTTTTCGAAATTAAGCTTTATACATCATCTGAAAGCTGATAAATAAGCTTTCTATCGATGTATGGTTTGTTAGGATAGAACAATATTTGGCCGAGATACAACTATTTCAGTATAAAAATCAAAATATTGAGAAAATCACCTTTAAAGTTTTCCAAATTAAGTTCTTTGCAATGTATATTACTAATCAAAAATTAAGTTTTGATATATTTACAGTAGGAAATTTCAAAATATCTTATTGGAACATGATCTTTACTTAATTTCCTAATGATTTTTGGCATAAAAGAAAAATCTATAATTTTGACCCATACAATGTATTTTTGGCTATTGCTACAAATATACCCCAACGACTTAAGACTGGTTTTGTGGTCCAGGGTCACATTTAATGTTACTCCAAAAAGAGTTTTTCACAGCGATGCCATAGAAGTAGTCTCACATAGCCAGACCTTAAGACTGACAACAGAAGAACTGGGAACCTTGGCCGCTTTGAATGGCCAAGCCCCATGCAAGAGGCCATGTGACTGACAGGTAAAGCAACCAATGACATTTCGCTTTGTGCTGCATCATATTTAGGGGCATGTCCCCACAATAACAGGATTTGTTCACTTCAAGAATAAAGACTTCCTGATAATTTACTCACCCCAATGTCATTCAAGATGTTCATGTCTGTCTTTCTTCAGTCAAAAAGAAATTAAGGGTTTTGAGGAAAACATTTCAGGGTTTTCTCCATATAGTAGACTTAAATGAGAATCAATGGGTTGAAGGTCCAAATTGCAGTCTCAGTGCAGCTTCTACAGAATCTCAAATGAGGAATAAGGGTCTTATCTAATGAAACAATTGGTCATTTTCTAAAATAAAAAAAAAAACAAAAAAATGTATATACTTTTTAACCAGAAATGCTTGTCTTGCACTAGCTCGACCTCACGCATTGCGTAATCACATTTGGAAAGGTCACGCGTGACGTAGGCGGAAGTACCGACTTAGTGTTTGTATAGCGAATGTGCAAAGAAAGTCAAACGCCCTTTACAAAAAAAGATAAAACAACAATGGCGGATGATTTTGAAGTTGGAGGAGAAAATGAGAAGGAGTTTTTCATACTCCACTTGACAAAGAACTAACTGTGTGTGACCTTTCCAACGTGATTACATTAGACAAGCTAATGCAAGACAAGCATTTGTGGTTTAAAACTATATACAGTTTTATGTTTTTAGAAAATGACCCATCGTTTCACTAGACAAGATCCTTATTTCTCGGCTGGGATCGTGTAGAGTCTTTTGATGCTGCATTGAAACTGAAATTTGGACCTTCAAACCATTAGCCACCTTTGAAGTCCACTATATGGAGAAAATCCTGGAATGTTTTTCTCAAAAACCTTTCTTTTTGACTTAAGAAAGAAAGACATGAACATCTTGGACGACATGGGGGTGAGTAAATTATGACGGAAAGTTTTATTCTGGAAGTGAACTAATGCTTTAAGACTACATGGATGTTAAAGTTCTTCATGGAACTAACAATAATAAAAAAAACAACCTTTATTTGTAAGAGTGTAGGGGTTCAGGAAATTCTCACGAGGTCATAGGGCAGGTTGCCAGACCCGCAGGGACCTGTCAACCCTGAAGAACCATCATTGGTCTTGACCTCATTGGCATAAATCCTCCTTGTTTGAGTTATACGACATGCGGAAAGTAGACCGGGTGCATGATTAAGCTATAACCTGCGATATGAGAAGAATTCATTACCCACAGTATGGAGCCAGTGGTTTTACTAATGTCTGGGAACAGCTTGCTAATTGGGAAAATCCCATAGGATTTATACAACAAAGAGGAATGTGTCCCAACTCTTTATGACCACACATGTTGTCAGCCAAGCACATTTCTCTGTTTCCATCAAACGTGCCAACTTTGCGCTGGATCCAAAGAAACAGTGTATTTCCACAGGTGAGACAGACATTGAAGACAAAAGTCTTATATTGCACTAAAGTGTTTACATTCTTACACGGCTTAATAGCACTTTCATTAAACTGCCATTAAACTAATGAAACTTATGTCACGAAAACTGCTTGTTTGATAACCAGTGTCCTATTTCATGTGCGCAAAAGCCCAGATTTCCTTATCAAGTGACATACGGCTCCTCAAATTCCTTACATGGGCTGCTGGGCCATGTGTCATTGGAAATAAACAGAGTAGGCAGAGACGAACAAGCGGTAGCCGTTTCAAAGGAACGGATAAGAGAGACAGTCATGGTGCTTTGTTTTGGAAAAAGTGGAGAGGTTTCCATGGAGCCACTATTTGATCCCATGATAATTAGCTTAGTTCACTGATTGCACAACATCCTCTCCATTGGCTGTGAGGTGGCCTCATCAACAGGAACGTGCCTCTGTTTATGCTTACAGTCGCCACAATGCCTGACTTTAGTTTAAAACGGCTTGTGATAAACAGAGGAAACTCAACAGAGGGATGTTTGTTGTTCTACATCCGCTCTTGTTTTCACACAAATGACATTTAATGGTTACTGTTATTGCTGTATGGTAGGCAGAGCTGAGTAGATTACTTACAAGTTGTAATGTGTTACTGATTCCAAAAATTATGGTTAGTAACGTAATCCATTACTTTACCAATTTTAGGTATAATGTAATCAGACTACTTTTAGATTACTTTCTAATGACTAGTCTTTGTGTGAATACCCACAAAACTGGAAGATTTTATACATATATATATATATATATATATATATATATATATATATATATATAAGCGGTAAGCTATTTTAGAAAGGAACATTTAAAAAATGAAAAAGAGGAGTTAGGGAGAATGAATTAATTATGAATGATTTTTTGCTAATGTGTAAATATGTAATCATGTAATCCATAAAAAAGTAACTGTAGTCTGATTACGAGTATTTTAAAATCTAATTTGGAGCCAAGCACTGAAGGTGTGAAGGCACCTGTTGTACCCATTGGTGTTCTTCTTCTTCTTCTACCGCTCTTGAGTCTATGGCAGCCCATAGAACCGTTTACGGGAAGGTTGTGAAATCTGGCACACTGATAGAGGACAATCTCAACATTAAACATAGCAAGTTTGAAGTCTCTAACTCAAACTCTTTATCACCACCACTTGTCCAAAATTTCACTCATGTTTTCCCCTGAATTCTGGGCTCATGCCGAGTCAAATGGACACCAAAATTGAAAAATCGTAAGGTTTTGTTTTTCGCTATTTTTAATAGTTCATAAAACCTACTTTTGCTAACTCATCCTAGGCTTTTGTATGATATTCACCAAAATTCACTCAGATCATCTTAAGTCCATGCTGGCAAAAAGTTATGGAATTCAAGTTGATTCGTCAAACCGTTTTTGAATAACGCACAAACGAATTTGACGGAAAAGCATGCAAAAACGGATGTGAGGCTATATCTCTGCAATGGTTTGGTGTATTGAGACCAAACTTGGTATGTGTTATAACAAGCATGACCTGAGGCTACCTGCGGTGTTTCAGCGCAGTGCCACCTAGTGGTCAGGAGATATGAAAAATAGTTCTTTTTGCTTATAATTTCTCAATGGTTTAGCTAAAAATCAAAATTGGTCTCGTTAGATTCGGTGCATCATGCCTAGTCAAACCATACCCAATTTTCCGATGTCAGCCATTTTGGGGTGTCGACCATTTTGAATGTTGTTGTAAAATGCTATATTTTATGAACGCATTGACGTATCATTACAATACTCGGTATGTGTCTTTGACACCCTGACCGTACTCAATAAGTTTGGGGTCAGTGCCACCTTGTGCCCAAAAGTTATAAAAAAAAAAAAAAAAAATGCTAATTTGATTAAATTGGCCTATTGTAATGAAAGTGATCTCAACATATTCCTTGGGTCATGCTGAGAATAACGATACCAATTATGCCAAAATTGGCCCAACTTCCTGTCCACCATTTTGATTAATGTTGAAAACCTACTTTTTTTTAACTTCTCCCAGACCGTTGGTCTGATTTTCACCAAATTTGACTTGGATCATCTTCAGACTATGCTGACAAAAAGTTATGGATTTTGTGTCAATATGCAAAATGGTTTTCGTTTAACGCATATCTCTGCAAAGCTTTGACATATTACCAACAAACTTTGTGTGTGTTATTGTCACTTCACACTGAACACACCACATCGATTTGATAACAGCGTCACCTACTGGTCAAAAGTGATAACCCTTTAAATCATATTACTAGTGTTTGTTTTTTTAATGTTTTTTCAACCATTTTAAATAAATTCATCTTAAAATAGCTTTAGTTACTCATTGTTTCAGTTGCTCTGATGCTTGCTGCCTTGCTTGCCTAGTGCTTAGCCCCGTAATCGCTGCTTGCAGCTATATTTACAATTACAATCAGTTACTACCCAGCTCTGATGGCAGAGTTGCCAAATCTGCATAACAAATCCAACCCACTGGCCAATCAAAATTAGCCAGCAGTATGTCATTTTCTGACTGTACTTAAGCATAAAAATACCATAATACGTTTGCAATTTTTTAGGAAAGATGCTAAGTTCACATACGTGTTTTTCCGATAAAACATCCTACAGTCAGTTATGCTTTGAAAACGTGTGTTCCGTGTTGGAATTTCTGTTTTTGTTTTGGTATGTGTGACTCCGCCTACTGCCAGTTTATCCAATAAGATTTTGGCACCCCAGGTTGCCACTTGGCAGAAAACACAGCATACTGTATCAGTGGAAGCCAGCAAACTAACTGGGTCAGAGATCACAGATTACCTGACCTAAAAAAGCTTTGGAATTCATCTAAAACATTTTATGACCAGAGGAATAGTAAAATGCAGATAAATCAACTCTACAACTTACAGTGTGTAAGGCTCATCACCATCCATTGTCAGTTGCGCTTGTTGTCAGTTGCGTATCCTCAATCTGGCAACCCATGTGAGCATTGAGTCTGAGGAGGGGTGGGAGAAATAATATTTTGAATTCGGACTGCAGTACCCATTTCAACGGCTAGCTGTCAATATTACATACTGCATCTTTAAACTAGCCTCAAATCTAGCCCAAATATTTCAAATCAAAATATGTCACTTAGGTACCTAAAAAAAATAAAAATTCAACTGCGGGAGGAGTGTAAAAGGAGCCAACTTGGCAACCCTGCTGTAAAACGGCAGTGCCATCATGAGCTGTTTAAAACGGGCCTTTGTGTACATTTGCCTTGAGAATGTGTACTAAGAGGCCGTCTTAAAGGAAGAGTACGCCCAAAAATAAATTCCTGATTATTTACACTACAGATGTGGCAGTTTACAATCACTGAATGTCAGAAAAGAGCAGCTTGGACATTTTGCTAAATTTCTCATTTTGCGTTTTAAGCAAGACAGACAGATGATGAATAAATTTAAAGATGTAGTTTTCAAATCCCCCAAATCCCATAAACCACACCGGCCTTTGGATAGGAGTTACAGTAGTAGAGGATTAAAGCTTAAACCAGTGTAAACCCATAGTATATTACCCCATCAATATTCCACAGAAGAAAAGCTTATACAGTTTGTGGATTTGTCTTATGCAAGACAATGGTATGTTATGGGTTTCACTGAACTTTTGTTATTTCGTAATTAGACAGTTTCCATAGGCTGCCGCTCTAATCTATTATTTGCATCTGAGAGTGGCTGGGGGTTGAAAAGGTCTTGTGTAAGTGTGGCGGAAGGGGGCAAAAAGGGTCTGTTTGAAGGGTTGGGGGAAGGATTTTGCAAACCGGCACCGCTTGCTTTTGTGCCTTTTGTTTACAGCAGGTTGTTGTGAGAAGCCGTTTGAACAGCATTGGTAGAACAGTTGTGCAACTGGCCCATTTGCCCAGAGCAAATAGCAGCCTTCTGAGAAGGGGGGCGAGGCCTCATACAGAGCCTCTGCTTTTTTCCACTAGTGTCATCGCTTTTAATCTCCTTGACTCCTGCTCAATTCATTTCAAATTCATATTGTGCAATGTGTTGATAAAACTTTCAAAGAAAAGTAGCACACAAAACCATTACAGACAAAGCCGATGTTTGCCGATGACTCACACGGTACCCATTATGATCTAATTATGCACAATCACGTTCCCATTTATGGAATGTCTCTTCATGAATAATCTCAGACGTCGCATGAGAACTTCTAAAGGTCAACACCAACAATCGGCTGTTTGAATTATTGTGTATATATGTGGACAACAAGCCATGTTGAGTAACTCAACGATGGCTTGTAAAGACCTGCAGAGTTCATTTACACATTCCTAAATCTCTAGAACACCTTCAAGGGCTGCAGATAAGAAACACTGTGGGTCATTGTATTGCATTGTAGGAATTCCTGCAGGATATTCAGCTGATCATAATCCAAATACAATGATGCATATATATGTGTGTGCGTGTGTGTGTGTATAGGGCCCTATAGAATCTAGACTCTGTTAAATTAAAAATATTAATCAAAAAGCATGTCTAATTCATTGAAATCATGAAACATACACAATTTAACAAATTTATTATGATTTGTTTATACAGCAATTTATTATAATTTACTATGAAATATGTTTGTTGTTTTTTTGTCTCTAAAATGTATTTTTATTTTGTGTGTTCCATTAAATTTCTGGATTCCATTTTAATGGTTTGATTACATTTTTATAATCAGCAGCATCTCTAATTAATTGATTTTATAAAAATAAAAAATATATAATTTATTATTATTATTATTATTATACATTATTATATGTACATTTTTCTGGTAAATAAATTCTGGTAAATATTCCTTAACTAATACATTTTTAATAGTAATTTTATTTTTAATAGCAGTACTATCATTACATTAAGTAATAAACCAAACTGTTATTTTGATGGATTGCTGTATAGACCTTTACATTTCTGTTTGTATATGATATGACGATGCTCATAAAATGCTCATGAAGTGACTCAGAGCAGTTCTAGAGGTCATGTTTATGTGTTTATGTAAACATATATTGATAGGGGGATCCACAGTTCTAAAATCTAATTTTGGATATACACTACCACTGACTTTAGGGTATAGGATCAGTATATATTCTTATTTTGACACATTTTTCGAATGAATATTTTTATTCAGTAAGGATACATTAAATTGATCAAAAGAGACAGTAAAGACTTTTACACTGTTACATATTCCTTTTTCAAATAAATGCTATGCTTTTTAACTTCCTATTCATTAAAGAATATCAGTTTTCACAAAAATATTAAGTATCAACTATTGTAAATATAACAATCCTTAATAATTATTTATGAGCACCAAAATCAGTATATTTGAATGATTTCTGAAGGACCATGTTACACTGAAGGTTGGAGTTATGATTTTGAAAATTCAGCTTTGCAGTCACAGGAATGAATTACATTTTATAATACAGTATAATGGGAAAAAAAGCTTTTTCAAAATAGATAAATACACGTAATTTACTCACCCCCTTGTCATCCAAGATGTTTGTGTCTTTCATTTTTCAGTCTTAAAGAAATTATGTTTCTTGAGGAAAACATTCCAGAATTCCATGCATTTTGGAAGTTCAAACTTGGGGGCGCCACAGAACTCCACTATATGGAGATAATTCCTGAAAATTTTCCTCAAGAAACATAAATTCTTATCGACTGAAGAAAGAAAGATACAAACATCTTGGATGACCAAGTGGGTGAGTAAATTATCTGTAAATGTTTGTTCTGGAAGTGAACTTTACATTGTAACAGTATTTCACAACATTACAGTTTTTAATGTAGGGTAGACCGGGTACAGTTGGTAAACTTTTTTTTTGCTTTTTCCGTTACCACACCAGAACTAGGGACTGAAAAGAAGTTTTCTTATGACATTTCCTTTACTTGTCTACTAAAATATTAATAATTATTAGCATCCATAAGTAGGTCATATTTGCCACAAGCTCATAAACACAAAAAGCTTTGTCGAAACAGTACCTGAGTACAGTTGAAACACTCATCAGTAATGCTGTCAAGCTGAACCAATTCACTTCAAATGTAAAATACATTTAAAAATGAGAATTTAATTTTTTTTTCCACTCATTATTTTATTTGATTACTTTTTTAGTTAAAAGTAGTTCATTTGTAAAATATTGTACAGTAACGGCAAACAGCAATACAACATTAATTACAGTTCATCACTTTAATAGTAAGAGTTGAAAAGTTGAATACAGTAAATAGTAATATAATATAATATAATAACATATTGTAATATAATAACAATAAACATAATAAATAAATGATACATTGTGTCTCAATTGTACCCTGCTGACCACCTCAAACATTTCTCTAGATTTTGGCTGTAAACTTGCATGATACGAAGTAATGCAATATATCGGTTTTTAGAGCACAGATTAAGGTTTATGAAAATGTAAGTTAACTTTAACAGTCATGTAAGGATGACAAGCTATTCAATATGAAACGGACGTGGTGAAGTGAAAAACTTACATGTACTTCAAGTTTCCCACGATCGAAGAGGGCGCTAATATGCATGTGCAAAGCAAATATCACATATCAGACTTGTTGTGCACGCAAGTTATTTAAGGTGTTTCAAATGTACCCCTGTTCCAACTGTACCCAGTCTACCCTATATTTGATCAAATAACTGCAGACTTCTTTCAAAAACCTTAATATCGGACCAACCCCAAACACAAAATGTACGCAGAATAGAAGCCATTTTCACTAGTGGTGTATATTCCATATATGACAGATATAGGATGTAATGATGGAAGAAGCCCACAGAATGCCCAGTGGGGCTGAAATTATCATCTTTTCTGAGCACAGCCAACAGACAGAACAGGAACAGCTGGTGTAAGAAGTAGAAGCAAACCTGACCTTTCCATAGAGCGGGTCCCTTCTTTATTAAGAACAAACACTGGGCAGCAGAGCAAAGACAGGAAATGGTACGTTTGTGTCAATATGTCTGAGGGCAAACACACTCATATAAACAAGTGTCCCTTTCTGTTATCAAAGGCAGAGGGATGTTGCTCGTTGGCCAGTGATAAAGCGAGTGCTGAACGGGGCCTACTGGGAATCCTGTGTTTACTGAGCGTCCAGCAGTCTTATTGAGAAGTGACCGTCTGATTCAGAGCACGGTCAATATTTCAATTCAGAATTTCCACCTGTCGCCGCTTAAGCAATGCTTTAGAGCATTCCAGCTCTAAAGATCCAGCTGGAATTCTGAATTAAACTGGTCCTTGGGTCACCGTGGATGTGAATATGGTTTTGTATTGGGATGAAAAATATGTCATTTATTGAAAAATCGTTTGAAAAAATGTTTTGACGGCCTATTGAGACAAAGCAGTCCAAGTAGGATGGAATTCCTCACATTAATTTGTCATTTTGAGTCATGCTGCATCCTTCCTTTGTCTGGCTACTGACAGAAGCGGGTAAAACTTCCCATAAACAGAGCTGCCTTTGAAAAACTGCAAATTTGAAATGTAAAAATGTTCTTTCCAGCCGGCGCTGTGATTAATGCAGCAGACCACACACTCAGTGGGTGAACAAGCGAAGGAATTTTTCCTTTTAATGAGCATCTCAGGTCGTAACAAGCAGTTTCATTCATATTCATGTGTAACTGTCTACGCAACCAGCCTAATGTTATTTCACATCAGAGGCATTTCTTCAAAGCTAACAGGGGTGTTGTCAACAGACCGTAAATCTCCAACTTTAATGATTTAAAATGAAAGAGCTTCCTAACATTAATAATTATCTCTTCATATTCCGGTGGGTCCGCGTGCTTGATTGATTGTGGAGATGCAGCAACTGTTGCGTGATCATAAACATTCGTGATGAGATAATAACCCAAGTTACCACAGCGATTGCATAGCAACCATTTTTCTTTCCGGTGTTATTACAGCTAGCGTATGTATAGAAGTGCTTCAAGCTAAAACTCAATTTAGACAGGACCAGAAAAACAGTAACTTCAGGTAAACAGCTGACGCAAGCTCTTTATCTTACTAAACAGTTATGAAACTTATGATTCATAGATTTAACTAAACCTTACACTGAAAAAATATTCTACACAATTGCATGCATCGTGTCGTTCTGAAAAGTATCTGTTGTAAGCTTAGAGTGCCGCCAGGGGCGCTTTGCGCATTAGCATAAACAGTTTCATTAGACATTCAACTCTCGTTAAGCAAGTTGATATGATTCAGAATTATGCAAACACACTAAAATAAATAAATAATTGCTGCTTGTTCAGCTAATTTATCTGAGCAAATGCAACGCAATTATTTTATCAGAACTTTTGCCAGGTTCAATTACACGGATCTATTGAAAGGAATAGGTCACTCAAAAATAAAAAATGTAAATGGGTGCCGTCACAACGAGAGTTCAAACAGCTGAGAAAACATCAAGTAATCCACACACCTCCAGTCCATCAATTAATGTCTTGTAAAGTGAAAAGCTGTGTATTTATAAGAAACAAATCACTCTAGTAAAAAAAAAAAAAAAAAAATCCATCCCCTGTTGTCCTCTCACATCAAAATCCACCAACATCATTTTTTAGAACAGTTTTGGCTTATAAACAGATGAGATTACATTTCCACTAGAGGAAGCAATATCATGGATAGAGGACTATTTTAGCCAGAAGGAGTAGTTTGAATTTAAATGGATTTGTGACATTAATTTGATTTCACAAGACATTAAAATGCACCTAACAGTCTTTAACAGTCTCATGTGTCCCCAAAATGTGTCTGTGAAGTTTCAGCTCAAAATACCCCAGAGATCATTTATTATATAATTTTGAAAATGCCTATTTTGAGTGGAAGCCATAGACTGTTAAAAACATGGACGTAGTGTCTGTGACGTCACCCGTAGGTTTCTGAAGAGCATTTCTGAAGCTCTTAGTGGGCGAGAGTCGGCCGTCGCCATCTTGGAAATGCGTCATTGCACGTCACTCCCGGATAATCGAAAATGGACAAATAGGTGAAAATGCAGTCAATTTCAGAGCCATCGATTGCGTTTTTTGTAGGCTACTTTTATAATGTACCGCGGCTTCCTACAGTGTTTTAATTATGATTATGATATAGTACAATGTATGTCTCAAAATAATATGCTCATACTATGTTATTATTTGTACGGAATATCATTCAACCCAAATGTTTTTCATCTGTGTTTTAATATCGAACATACAGTTTTGTTGTGCATCATCTTATTTGACAATAATAAATATGTATGTGTGTGTGTGTGTTTACATGCATTCCTGTTTCCTTTTATAATAGTGGTAAATGAATATACTGCTAAATATTGATATGATATGGAAAAAATACTGTCATAAATATTTCTGGACATATCACCTTATTTTAATTTTTTTTTAAAAGAAAAGTGCTGAAAATTAAAATGAAAGGAAAAAAAGAAAGGAAAAAAAAGAAAATACAGATTAAATATTTTTATATGTGCATACTACATATAAACAAGATAGATCATATTGCTAAGATTCAAAACATAGAATAAATACAATTAAAAGGATTATTTTAAAGGGCATTCATGAAATAAAGCTGCTGACAACTGTGACTGGACAGGGCAAAAATTGGGCTAGTTTTAAGAAATTTTTCTGGGACCTGGCAACCCTGGATACTCAGCTAAAAACATTGGTTTAGTTTTGATTATCACGTGATAATTGTGCGTTTTAAAGTCATATTAGTTTAAACTACTGATATAGCGTTTTCTGAGCGCACACATCCGAAGCACGCGCACATAAAGAGGCTGTCACATGGCATGTGATTACCAAACTAAGCTCTCTTTCATGTCTTATTGCGCTTAAACTGTCAAATACTCACAAGTTTGTGTTAAAAACACACAAAAAAACAGTTATATCTGGGAATGTAAACTGCTGGAAAAGAAATTCCAAAAAAAAAAAAAAAAAGGCATTAATATTATAATAAAATTCCTCACCTATGTCATGGGGGGAGCGTCTCATTTTTTCACATGCTTGCAAGAAAAGCTTCCCAAAACAAAGTTACTGCATGGCATTGGCCTTTTCACATTTTCTGGGTTGGTAGACGCACTGGGGACCCGGTTATGGCACTTAAACACGGAAAAAAGTCCGATTTTCATGATATGTCCCCTTTAGTTGATGGGCTGGATTCATGTCGTGGATTCTTGTGATTTTTAAATCAGCTTTTTGGACTCTCATTCTGACGGCACCCATTCACTGCAGAGGATCCATTGTTGAGCAAGCTGAATTTCTCCAAATCTGATGAAGAAATCTTGGATGGCCCGAGAGTGAGTACAAATTTTATTTTTGGATTAACTTTTCCTTTAAATTTACAAAAAAGAAAGTTTTCCAAAACCATTTGTTTTGGGACTGCATTCATAAATTTCTTTGCCACTAATGGGCAGGGCAGGGGATTTCCAGTTCCATGCAGAGCAAAGCATGAAGGGAGAAAATGTTGAAATTAATTGTTATTTTGTGTTTTTCAAGAAGAAAGGGTTGAGACTAGTTCATGTTTAATGTTCTATTACGCTGGGATTTAGACAAGTTTCTGTTATGTTGTGGTTAAGAGTGGCGCTTGTACTGCTTTCAGGACGGGCGTTTGTGCATGAAAAACTATGCTGGATTTTGCTTTAATCAAGGAGCAATTACTGAACAAATGTCTTCCAAGTGCAAACACCACAGACACATGATTGATTATTTTTGGGTTACATTTAGAATGCTAATCCTATATAGCGTATATAATCCTATAGCGTGCCATTCATTTCAGTAACTCAAATTTGAGTTCACTGGTTAATTGAATGACCAAAAACCAAACAAACATTTGAACCACACGTAAACCACTGTCCAACTGAATTAGGTTCAGCCAAAAAAAAATTGGCTATACATTTGAGCAAAAACACATCCCACAAACAGGAGACATCTAGTAACAGACAGACAATAACTGAGTGCGCTTGGCATCAGACCTGAAGAACACAAGAGAGTAGGGAGGATACAGTGTAATGGAGCACATGCAGGATCCCTGCTTTGTGTCCCTCTGCCTTTGTGCTGAGCGTTTGTTTGGGTAGGACAGGATGTAGAACGACATCTGGAGGAAATCAATCTAGCGTTTGCTACCCATCTCCGGGGTTTCTTGTGCATGGATGGTCATGGAGAGGACACCACTGATTTGATGCTCAAAGGTTAGATATGCGCGAATATGTCCAGTCTAGATAACATCTCTAGAATTTGGGGTACTAAATGACTCAGAAGTCAAAGAGACAATATTTAGCCAAGCCGTTAGTAAAACCTTTTCAAAACAAAGAGCAAGCATAACCTTTGGAGTTCATAAACCAGTTTAGAGGTAACTGGGTCAATGACATGATGCTAATTTTATTGTCCAGATCTATTAGTTAATTCAAAAATACATTAAAAATGCAATTCAGAGTTGAATTCATCTCTTATATAATAATTTAATGATAATCTTATATGATAACTTAATTATAATTATTTCTTTTATATATATACAAGTAAAAATTCTATGAAATTATAAATATCTGGGTGTTAAAACTATCCTGCAGGGTCAGAAATTGAAGGGATAGCTCACCCAGAAATTAAAATTGTGTCATTAATTACTCTCATGTCGTTTCAAACACGTAAGATCTTTGTTTATCTTCGGAACACAAATTAAGATCACATTTTGATGAAATCCGAGAGCTTTCTGACCCTGCATAGACTATTTTAACAAAGTTCTTACTACCTAACCTGTCAGTTGCATTGCTGTCTATGCAGGGTCGGAAAGACATGAGAGTGAGTAATTAATGACAGAATTTTAATTTATGGGTAATCTCTCATCTTTCATCGTGAGTCATGTTTTTCACAGGATTCATACCCAAGCTACCAAGCAAGCTTGTTATGTCCGGAAAGCAAAACATCAGGAGCTGTAATCATAATTGTGTATAAAAATGATTACAAGTGCTCACTGTCCATTTTTGTTGGAAACTGCAGTGATATGTACTTATTGGTACGTATTTTGCATCTTGAGAATAATTTTCCAGAGGTAGGTTTTCGTTGTGAGACCAGGTAGGTAAAAGGGTACTAAAATGAGGGTACTCTCATCAAAATTGGAGGAAAGGTTAAGGAAGTACAGCTCTTTAATATGTACCTACCCCCTTTTTTTAAGGGACCATAAGTAATTGGACAGTTGACTCAAAAGCTGTTTCATGGACAGTGAGTCATTCCTTCATTTTTTTTTTTTTTTACATCAAATAAGCAGGTAAAAGACCTGGAGTTGATTCTAAATGTGCCATTTGCATTTGGAAGCTGTTACTCTGAACCCACATTGTGCAGTCAAAGGAGCTCTCCATGCAAGTGAAACAGACAATTGTTAGGCTTCAAAAACAAAACAAATCCACCAGAGAGACAGCAAGAACATTAAGGCCACGTTCACACAGCAGCAGAATACGGCTGTCAATACCGTATTTGAGTCCTTAAACATGGTAACGTTCACACACAGTACGGTTATTTACAGGTGTGACAACCATATTCTATAACCAAACTCACACCCGTAAATTTTAGGGACTCACAACCACATTCTTGGAACACATGCGCTGTGTGAACGGAACAGGACTGGACAACAAGTTGTCTGTCATGTCATTCAGTGCGAGAGACCAAAACTGACAGTGAGAATGTGCCCTAAGAGTGGTAAAATTAACAGTTTGGTACATTCTGAGAAAAATGGACACACTGGTGAGCTCAGCAACATAAAAAAGCCTGAACATCCACGGAGGACAACAGTGGTGGATGACTGGATGATCCTCTCCATGGTAAAGATAAACCATGAAGAACACTCTCCAGGAGGTAGCAATGTCACTGTCAAAGTCTACAATCAAGAGAAGACTTCACAAGAGCAAATACAGAGGATTCACCACAAGGTGTGAACAAGGCCAGATTAGACTTTGTCAAAAAACATCTTAAAAAAGCCAGACCACTTCTGGAAAAGCACTCTTTGGACAGAAATTAACATCAACCTGTACCAGAATGACAGGAAGAAAAAAGTATGGAGAAGGCTTGAAACAGCTCATGATCCAAAGCATACAACATCATCTGTGAAACATGGAGCAGTGTGATGGCAAGAGCATGCACGGCTTCCAGAGGCACTGGGTTACTGGTGTTTATTGATGATGTGACAGAAGCAGCCGGATGAATTCTGAAGTGTATAGGGATATACTATATGCCCAGATTCACCCAAATGCAACATAGTTGATTGGACGGTGCTTCATAGTAGAAAAGGACGATGACCCAAATCATACAGCAAAAGCAACACAAGAGTTTTTGAAGGTAAAAAAGTGGAATATTCTGCAATAGCCAAGTCAATCTCTTGATCTCAACCCGATTAAGCATGCATTCCACTTGCTAAAGAGAAAACTAAAGACAGAAAGACCCACAAACAAACAACAACTGAAGTCAGCTGCAGTAAAGGCCTGGTAAAGCATCAACAAAGGAGGAAAAACAGTTTTTAGTGATGTCCATGAGTCCCAGACTTAAGGCAGTCATTGTCTGTGAAGAATTCTGAACAAAATAGTAATAATTAATATTTTACTTATGATTACATTTATTTGTCCAATTACATTTGAGCCCCTGAAAATGGGGGGACTGTGTATAAAAATGGTTGTAATTCCTAAGCATTTTATGTTATATTTTTGTTCAAACCCTTGACTTAAAGCTTAAAGTCTGCATGTCAATTTCATCTTGATAGTTTCATTTTAATTCTATTCTGGTGGCATTCAGAACCAAAATTATAAAAACTGTATCAGTCTCCAAATATCTATGGACGTGGGACCTGTATGTGTGTGTGTGTGTGTATATATATACACACACACAACAGTTCTTTCTGGTCCTTGAATGTAATTGGCTGATAAGAGTGCGATATTAGAGTGATATCATAACTCCAACAGCCGTTTCACAGTTTGTAATCATATAACTCCTTTGCGGTACTTATTTTACATTACGGGTCATGGCGGATGCCCAAATCCAGTATTATTTTATAAATATTATGTTTTTTTGTGTCACAAAATGTAGTTTTAAGAGTTTTTCAGGCAAGAATGTACTTTGTTAATAAAGATAACAACTATTTGAAATTTGCGTTGAGGTTGTCGGACATGTGAGCTCCGGATCATCAGTGGCCGTTCTGTGCTCATGAACCCACCTGAGAGCTCCTCACCTTGGCCAGATCTTCTGAAATTTACCGCTAGCTCTGATTTCTCTGTAGTGGTTACACATAAGATATAATTTGTTATAGGTAAATCTAACGGTAGTCTTTGGTCTCATTAAACACTTATTTGTTCCAGAGAAGATAGTTTTGGCAAAATCTCATGTTTATGTAAATTCAATGCTGTATATCAGAGCTCTGCCTTTGTACTTCTGACTGAATTGCCTAGCAACTTTCATGTTGCTGTTATTGTTGTTTATTACATATTATTTATCAATAAATAATATTTTAGATAAATAACAGTATTTAATAACAGTTTAGTACTGAGAAACGGTGCATGTTCGTGATTTTAGTTACATTGTTCCACCATTAGATGGTGATAAGAAACTGCTTTTATGAGTGAGTCAGCAGTAAAGACTTTTACTTTAAAAAGTAAATGTTATAAATGGAAGTTTTTTTTCATTTCAACAACAGCTTGAAGCAGTGAACAAATGCACTGAGCAGCAAAATCACCCTTGACAGATAAAGTATCACTCTCGCCCAGTCCATTTCTCTCTCATAACACTCTACTATATGTAATACAGTGAGCTTTTAATACAGTAATACAATAAGCTTTCAATGCAGTAGCTCAACGTTCTTTCGTTACTAGTTCTTAAGTGATATTTTCGAATTAGTAAAGGAGGCTTAGCAGAGCTGTTAAACTGTCAACTTTAGATTTGAATCCGTGGTGGAAGGAAGTAGTTCTGCACAAAAGAGGGCTTTTAAAGACACTCCGTTGTTATTTTATGTATTTACACACTTGTGCTGTCAAACTGCACGGCACGTTGTGATTACCTACAGCCGAATCACAGCCATGCTGATATAGAGCCAAATCTCACATCTACTCGTTTGATCTTGCGTAATCAAATGCAAAGCAAAACATTCGAGTTTCATTTTTGTTCTGGATCCTGTGCTCTGCTGCTACAATGGAGCGCACTCGCCACCGACTGAACAGGGGTGGGAATTACAGTTACATGTTACATTAGATCACCCTGTAATCTGTCGAAGTGACGGATGGCCTTCAGATTTTTCCGGTCACTGATAAAAAAATTCCGTCAATGATTGACAATTTTAACGCAACCTCTGATATATACACACGCACACACACACAGACACACATACATATGACATATGTCACTGACTAAACTAACAGTAGATTTAGCCACGTCTTTCAGCATGGCTAACAAAATAATGTGTTCTATTGTTCTAAACTATTTTTAAAATGTATCTTGCCAAAGCTACTAACAAAAAGTAGCTAACTAGACTGAAGAAAACAACTAAAATACTATCGCTACTATCAAGCTCTTGTTCAGTTGTGCCACAACTTTATTTACTTCGCTTGTGAGAGCTATAGTGAAAGTATAGTAAAAGAGTTCAGGTCGAACATAAAACTAATAAATCTTTACATCTTCTGAATTTGATCCAAAAGGTTGCTGTTGCTCATACAGACCAAGACACGAGCACGGTGGTCTATTACGTTAACTCGCTTTCTTCCATCACGAGCGTTGCAGGAGCTGGCATGTTACTTTGCCTTCTTCTCTCACCAAGCAAGTGTCAGAGAAGCAGCAGGGGAATGTCTCTCCTCCTCGGCCAGCTCCGGCTGTTTCCATTTACCTTCCAAACTGATGAAAATATTTACTCCTGAAAACCAAGAGGATAATTTTCCTTCTCTGACTCTGTTCCAAAGGCATCTGGACTGTGTTAAGCTTTTGTGTGAGGTGGGAACAGACTGAGTGTGAAGACAAAACCTGAGGAATGTCTGCACAGTTAACTCCTGAACCCAGAATGACCCATCATGACACTGAGACATCATTGTTTGCTTTGCTTTACCAAGAAATGGTGCGTATAATAATATAAACACTGTGAGATGTTCATAAAAGGCATTACTCCAGTCTTCAGTGTCACATGATCCTTTACAAATCTTTCTAATATGCTGAATTACTGCTCAAGAGACATTTCTTATTATCATCATCAACGCTGAAAACGGTTGTTCTGCTTAATATTTTTACGGAAACGGTCACTTGCTTTTTTTTCAGGATTTTTTCGATGAAGAGAATGTTTAAAAGAACTGCATTTTATTTTAAACAGAAATCATATGTTAGAATATAAGCTACACTACTGTCACATATGATCAATTTAATGATAATTATTTAATCAAGAAATAACGCATATAATACAAACACAGAGAGATGTTTATAAAAGGCATTGAGTTGCTTTGAACACACAAAATAAATACTGAATTGTTAAGAACACAGAAGAAATATAGGGTTTATACTAAGTTCAGCAACTTGTTAAACTATGCAGAGCTAGCGCACAGAAGCTCCTGATGAGCCTTTTCTCTGTTCCCATCTATCAAGTACAGTGTGTCCAAAAACACACAGGCCTCGTCCTAGCTCCAGACTGCATATACTGTATGCCAATTCTCCTTTGGACTGCACAGCAGCTGATATTCAATCTAGTTTGTTTTGTTCCTCTCAGTATGGAGAGATAGAGCGTCTCATTATCCATATAGGGCTATGCTCGCCTTTGTCCCGGCTTGTTCAATTCCCATGAAGATTTGATTCGCAGCCTCATTTCATATCATTTCCCCATTGTGGCAAATCTGGCACTCTGTAGCAAGCTTGTTGCAGTCAGAGAGGCAATTTACATAATGAGTTTGTTTTTGGTGTCAGCAAGAGCCGTCGGAAAGCTTTCGTCATCCTGTTTATAGTAAAACTAATCTCATCATCGGCTTTGGAGGAGAGACAAAGCAAATACGACTAGTTTTGCTCTTTACTCCTCATATGGCATGTGCAGCTTTGTGTCCCGAGCGTATCACGACTCAGCTGAGACCGAGAGCTCTCGAATTGGTGAGTGAGAGTTCTGACAGGTCTAGGGAACAACAGCGGGTACATCAACATGCCAACGACCCATGGTGGTGGGCACGACAGATCACGCCGCAGCCTATTATTATAACTCATTAGCATTAATAATGCATGTTTCCCTCTTTTAATTACCTCCGCCTACATGCTAACATAACACCATCCTCTCAGAGCTTACTCGACCCATACTACCTCGACAAGTACAACCAGTCGCTGACCCTGAACAGAGCTCTCACGAGTCCACGTTTATGGAAAGAGCGGTTGCGTAACCCCTGCACACCTCTAAACAAAGCTGACAGGGGCACTTCTTTTCTACTCGAGTTGAGCAAGTGCTGCTGGGGTAAATGCACTTTAGAACTGATGTTAGCAAGTCTTTACTAAAATGACACTTGACTCCAGGATATGCTGGGAATCTTTTGACACTGATCCAGTGTCAGAAATCAATGTTTAAGAGCAATTTCCCTCCAACCATGGAAAACGTTTTCTAGTGCATTGTACTTTTATAAGCGCATTTCGTTAGAAAGATGTTCTGACGTTTTAAAAGTCTCTTATGCTCACCAAGGATGAACATTTATGATAAAAAATACAGTAGATACTGTCTCTGCTTTAATACATTATAAAATGTAATTTATTCCTCTAATGCAAATCATCACTGCAGTCTTCAATGCCATATGATCCTTCAAATCACTCCAAAATGCTGAGTTGGTGCTCAAGAAACTTAAGTTATTATTATGAATGGTAAAAATAGTTGTACACTGCAAAAAATAATAAACACAATCAGTTTTGAGTTGACTAAACTTAAAATTTTAAGGCAGCCAGGTTACAAATTATTTTAAGTTGACTCAACAAATTGTTTTTTACAGTGTACTGCACTGTAAAAAATAAAAAACACAATTTGTTGAGTCAGCTTAAAATAATTAGTTACCCTGCTGCCTTAACATTTTAAGTTCAGTCAACTAAAATAAGTTCGTTCAACTTGAAATGTTAAGTTGTACTAAGTAACAACTTAGATATTTGTGTTTGCTAAACTTAACAGATGGGTAAGTAACCCATCTGCCTTAAAATTTTAAGTTGATTCAACTCAAATATCTAAGTTGTCACTTAGTATAATTTACCATTTCTAGTTAAAAAAAAACATTTTTTGAGTTGACTGAACTTAAAATTTTAAGGCAGCCAGGTTACAAATTATTTTAAGTTGACTCAACAAATTGTTTTTTACAGTGTACTGCTTAATATTTTTTTCAGAAACCATGATACATTTTTGTTCCAGAATTTTTTGATGAATAGTATTTATTTGTTAGTAATATTATAAATGACTGTCATACTCACTGAGTAAAAGTATTATTTAAAAAAAATCTTACTTCAAACTTTTGAACTGTAGTGTATATTTATTTATATATCTAAAAATGTTAAATAATTGCCCTTTCCATGTTAGATGACTTCACTATGGGAGCATTTTTGTTTCCACATTTTAAATAGGGCTGGGGTTTGACACAAATTTCACGATTCAGTTTGATTCTATTTCACAAGCTTGTGATTCAATTTCCCATTCAGTTAATTTTGGATATATATCAGGTACAGTACAGTACAAATTTTCTCAATGAAAAAAATCTTTCAACTAATGCGGTAAAATATACATGAGAATCAGTTATTACATTACTACTGTAATAAGATTTAAGGTTAAAATGAACTTATTTGTACACAAACACTTAAATTACACTTTTTATAAAAGAAAAAGTTACAATTAGATAATTATATTTCTACTGTAACTCGTTTTTTGAAAAATAAACATTTAAATGGTGGCTGCTATAAAAAGATTCTAGGGATATATTCAAACATATACTAAAACATAAAGGACAGTAAAAAAAATAGACTGAGTATGTTATATGGTGCATATATTTAGCAAAATGCTTCTCTCTAGAGTTCATTTTTCTAACTGACTAACAAGTTTTTGGTCACCATTTTTTCTGAGGTAAATGTGACGTTACGTGACATTGTTTACAACCTGCTATACTGACGTATTTTCGCGGTTGAAACACACTGATTGAGCGATTAGATGAGACAGGATATGGAATTCGGTAAGGTGTACTCTTTCTTTTAACATACCTTCAGATGATTATGTTTATTTCATGCTGAAACTGGTACTGAAGCGGAGAAGTTTATCAGTTCACGCTGGAGCTTCTCTTGAACACTCCACCTTAACAGCTCCAAAACGGCATTTAGCATTTGAATTCTGTAATCAAATAGACGGAATTTGAAATCTGAGACTTTGTTTCAAGTCATAAGTAACAAGCCACAAAGCTTATTGCGATTTATTGAATGGGAAGTGGGTTACAATGTTCCTTTCATTAATTAAAGACAGGCTAGACTATTCAAATCTTGGGATTTAAGAATCAATATCGTTTTGTCAAAATGAGAATCGACCAGCCCTAATTTTAAATATGTGTGGGGGGTTTTTAAATCACATTAATATAAAAATGCAAAAACGTAATATAGAGGTATACCTTCACTCAAGCACTACTGAGGATAATCTTGCTAAAAACAGCTTACAGAAGCTCGCATTGTTCTCCAAACCTACTACAACACTTTCTTCATGGTCTTCACTGGCATCCTGCCATAATGCCTGTGAAATTCTTGCTTTATCCTTTCATGGTATTATTGGTGTAAATCTCCGCTGTTGCAGTACAATGCTGAAGGCCATTGAAATCCTGTTAATGTGCTGCAATTAAATTCTTTTTGAAATGCTAAGCTCTCCTTCCCTTTGATAATTTAAGAACAGTTGACTCACTCTCGATGACAGAAAGGTTTAGAAGGATTCACGCTAACGGACTCAAGACTAGCGTAAACCATAGGCCCGCACTTGAGTGGCATTAATGCGTTTTTAAGAGCTTCCCCTCCTCTGTTCTTCTCTAAATGGAATTAAACCCAGCTACTCCATGCTTTTTGTACCTGCAAGAAACTATTAGCAGAACTCAATGCGATATTAGGGCAGACGTCGCTCTCACCATTTAACCTCTCACTTAGGCATCATATGAGAATCTCAACACAGCTCCACATTCCAAACCACTTTCTTAAGGTTATACGGTTGTGAGCAACGGCGCCCTGCCTCTCAAAATGACTGTAGTTTTATTTTCTCGACTGAAGTTGGAGACTGGCGTCTGTGTGGTGTGGGGAACTGCCCTTAGCCACCACATCACACTTTATTTCCTCAGGCTGACAGGATGAGCGCTTACTCATCACGATTGATTGTTGATGATAACACTTACCACAACAAACACTTGGTATTCTCGTGTGTAACTGGATCCTGAGGAACACAGTGTAAAAAAAAGACTACAACACTACAGCACATGGGAAAAGTTCACAGTAGAAATACAGAAGCTGCGTGGAAGCTTAATAATGGTTCAACTTTGCCTGTTTGAAATTTGATGCCGGTTAAACCGTGGAATGTTTACAAGAGCGTTTTAGTGGTGCTGAATGCGAGCCAACCTGGCTGAATGTATTATGTCTTGTAAACCGAGGATTTCAAAATTTTGCCACTTGAGATTTTACGAGCCTAGCAGTAGATGTCTAGGCAACACTTCAAAAGTCCCTGCACACATCTGTGACCAAACCACAGCCGCTGAAGAGGAAAGACTCGTGATTGAATTACCGTGGGGATGTTTGTTTCACAATCTGCTCACGGTAGCCCCCGACCTTCCTGAACTCCTGACCCCCACACTACATTACGTCAGCTCCTAAGACGACTGTGTCATCCAGACTACTCATAATTAATGCTACGAAGAAATTGTTGACTGCTTTAAAATAATACAGGCACATCCCCCCAAAAATGAAAATTCTGTGGTCATTTACTCACCCTCATGTTGTTCCAAATCTGTATGACTTCCTTTCCTCTGTGGAACACAAAAGGAGATATTTTGAGAAATGTCTCGGTGGGGTTTTGGTAACCAAATGACAACCAGAGCTGTTCTTCAAAATATCTACTTCAAGTATATCTTTATATGTAATTTCATAATTACTTCTACTGTCTTTGAAATATGGTTCAAGTGTACTGATAAATGTCCTGACATTTATGATGATGTCATTTCTAGAGAAACGTGTGTCATTTAAATTTTTGTAATTTCACGTTCATTATGACGTTGCAATTTAGTACATTTAAAAGATATGAACTTAAATGTAATACTAAACACTACAGTTAAAATTATGATCAAGTACTTTACATGTGCTCACATCGCAACACATACAAATTAGCGTACTTCTTTAAAGCATAACAAACGATTATTAAAACATGATTACAGTGTTATGAACCATAATAATGAAAGTATACTTTCTTTAAGTATACTTAATTACTTGTTATTAATATTATCTGCAAGTACAGTTATTACAAAATATAAACATTTGAAATATAAACAAACAAGGTTGAAAAATAAGCCTATCACTGACTTTATATCTTTTGGGCTATGTGTATTACTCATAACTTTCCTATTTCATGATTGCTTTTGACAGTCATATTTATGGTTAAAGTTCAGCCACACTTATGATGTTTGATTCCTGTCAAGGCCAGATTCACTAGAATTTTTTTTCTTCCAAACCAGCCCATGTATGTGCAGACCATCTAAAGAAAAATGTACCTGTTTCTGGCTGAGTTGTTGAGTGTACAGAATGATCAGTTCGCTTTGTCTTTGCTACTGGCAGTGAGTCAGCTAATTACAGTGGAAAAGAGCTCTGTTAGGGCTCTCAAGCGAGAATGACCTCAAATAGCCATGTTCTCTGAATCACATGCAAACATAACACAAATACCGTCCAGTGTGGTCTCAGTGACACCTGTTTATGTCATAACAAAGGAGAAGTAGCTATTTCCCATGGAGTGTAGGGTGTTTTACTCTAAAGGGAGAGGAAGCGCAGAAAACCTGTTCTGTTCCTGCTTAACAGCATGACAAACGCACACATCAGATACTGAGTCATCAGAGAGATATTTTACAGTCAAAGAAAACACAGGTGCTAAAAATAATCCGTCTTTAATGTTAAATCCTCAATCCGACCACGTCTGAACTCCAAACCTGCAGGCCGCAGATACACCATCTATTATACACAGTCACGAATTCAGGCGGTAGGGACAGGAACGAAGCGTACTGAAATGTTCCACACTTATTTTTGGGAACCGCTGAATCACCTCTGAATACTTTATGTACTATTCAGCACATATTTGTTATTTATTGTAGAAAAATACTCATTTGTCTTTTTCATTATGTACAGTCTGATAAAGCTCTGGTATTTTAAGCATCAGAAACAGCCCACATTCCCTTGAGTCTATTCTAAACAGGGCTCTAGCAAAACAGGTGCTCGTTCAATTACACCCTTCCAAATTAAGAGCGGTCACAACCAATGAAACGGGACAAAGGTTTCAATAGCGACTTACTCAACAGTCTGTGTGGGACATATAGCCATATGCAGCCAATTAGGAACCGCGTCAGGTTTTATTTTGTCAGACAATTGATGTTTCAAATACAATGTGGGAGTCGCAGACTTGCGTGCCCTGAAGGCTACGCTGTTTGCAGAAGTATGCTAATAGGCCGAATGACATGGTGAGACACAAATTTATTTTGTGCGTCAAAGGCATATGTTTTCCAGCTCTTTGTGTATTACCCTTCTGGATAAATTAAACAAATATCTCCTTCCTACAGAGATCCATGGTTATTCTACAAAGGGCACCACCACTCCCTTGTCTTTCTCTTTATGGCGATGACTCATCCGCACATTAACAAATATGAACTGCAAATATAAAGTACAAACCCACCAATTCCCTCAGACGTTTTTTCAAGTCAAACAGGATAAATATGTAATTGTGGTTGACACATTTGCGGAAAGATGATACATCTTAAACATATTAGTAAGAATAGTGCAGCAGACTTAATGAACACTGCATAACCCCCCTGAGCCCTGAATGTCGAAATAAGTTAATGATTGCCTAGCCATGTGTTTTGATGAAGAATGAAAAATATGAATGCAACTTCCTCGGATTTCACAATGCCGAACATTTGGAGAAAATTGTAAACATTTGAAACGAATACAAAGGCAGCAGTTTCACACAAGTGTTATTTAAACGCTTTGCGTGCAAATTTGACTGCTGAGAGAAAAGGAAAGTTGATTAAACCAGCGCTTTACTATTCATCTGGAAGGTGAATGGCATGTGGCGATTGCTCAATCGTCGAGACTGCAATGAATGTGTCACTAGAGAGAGTCTGAACCGGGCGGAGTTCCAGCATTGGGAAGTCCGATTCGTTTTAGCGAATCGCTAAGTGATTCAATAAAGCGATTCGAAAAAGGTGTCCGCTGGAGTACATGCGCGAGAGTGTTTGTGCACGATGTTATCGCTGTGTTTAATTTCGACTGTATCAACCGTGTTGTCTGTGGATGCAACGTGTCACCCACCTCACAGTTTTACTGCCAGTGTTCTCTCATTCAGTTCCGAGTCGATTCAAGTGAATCATTCAAAAGAACCGACTCGCTCGAATCGGACATCAGCTGAAAGTAGAGCTCAGAAAACAGCATCAGTAGTTCAGTGAGTCAGACAGCCCTTCTCTCGGGCTCAGATCTACACCGGGAATATTTCACACCACACAGCTGCCTCATACAGTACCTCTTGGGCTTTAATGTTGCTCAAAAAGCTTCAGCGGACTAATGCAAAAAACTAAAAAACAATGGATAAGCGAAACTGCAAACCTATGATACAAACACTTGCATTTCACATTCATTGACGAGTAAGTAGGATCTTTTTTCCTTTTTGCAGCGCAGTGCACAGATCCTTTCCTGGAATATGCTTGCTTGAAATCAGCCCGGTTATATCAGTTTCAACTACTGTAGTTTGTAAGAATGAGCGTGCAGTGGCTTCAGACTCCGGTACCGGGAAGACACGGACACAAGCGCTTTGACACAGACGAGCCCGTCACCAGATGTCCACGGCTCAGCGAGTCTTCGGCTGATGCGGGTCTCCTGGGCTCCTCACCGGGATCCCCGGTCAGCGGAGCGCCTCTGAGCGTCACCTCAGCCCATCAGGGTCCCGCTCGCATCGGGCAGTTTCTGCTAGTGCCCCTGGCCGACCGACCGGGGGTGCACAGCGCTTTAGATATGGACACAGGAGAGGAACTGCTCTGCAAGGTAAACCACTGCATACTATAATGTACATGACCCATACAAGTATGATACACAAGTCAACTAACACGTTTTATACCTATGAGAACCAGCATTACATATATTGGTGTTTAGTTTGTATAGTAGTTTTTAAAAATAATAATTAAAGTGTTTGGGACGTAAGAACGCAGAGATTGTGTTTTTATTTTTTAAAGTTTCAATAATCATCATCATTATAATCACCTAAAATAAATTTAATATAATTGTATTATTACATTTGCGTCTTATTTATATTTATTGTATAAATAGTTTGATATTATATATTCAAATATGCATATTATATACAAATATGCAAGTAAAACTACTGCATGACTTAAAACAATGACATGTATGGATGTTAACAACAAAAAAATCTGTATCTCCACTACAGATGACAAAAATTAATTGCCTCAGTTTATTTTCTACACATGAAAAATGTTAAATACATACACATTCAATGGAGAAGGGATATCAGAATATGTGAGCAGATTACATGGATGCCATCTTATTTCTATCTATAAAATCAAATAAGACAGTCTTGTGGATCTGTATCAAGTATTCGCAAGAAGAAAAAGATTGGGCTGACGTGACACTCAAAAAGTCTGCATATGATTATTGCTGCCACAAATTTCACAAGACATTCTACTTTTTATAATGTTTGAGCTTTAATCTTAGAGTGTCACCTCCATTCACCTCTAGTGAACTGACTTTATCAGGTTAGAGTGGTTGTTGTTTTATAATACTATACTGAACATTTTTTTGTTGTTTTGCCATCTGCAGGTGTTTGATATGGGCCAATACCAGGAAAAAATTAGAGCCTACAGCATGCTGTCAAGTCATAAGAATATTGCACAGATCAAAGACATAGTTCTTGGGGAGTGCAAAGTATATGTGTTCCAAGAGAAGGATTTTGGCGACATGCACACCTTTGTAAAGAGCAGCAAAAGGCTTCCGGAAGACCTGGCTTCCAAGCTTTTCTACCAGGTTGTGTCTGCAGTGAACCACTGCCACCAGGTCGGCATCGTTTTGGGGGACCTCAAGCTTCGCAAGTTTGTGTTCTCAGACGAGAAAAGGTGAGAGTTATAGTTAGTGAGTGTGTTTGTGTGAGAAAGCAGGATTTTTTTGGGGCACGCCAGGTGCAGTACTGTAGCTCGTGTATCAATCCTGTGACAGCAGCAGCAGCAGCGTTACACCGGGTAAATAGTGTCAGTTCTAGTTTCATTCAGTTTTCGCTTCCTCACCACAATGTGTTACATCACAGGTGATTGGTGCTGCTTCCCTAAAGATTCAGTGGAATAAACCTATTAACACTCACGTACTCATGTTTCTCTGTAAGAGGAACAACTGGTAATCAGTACTTTGAACTCATGTCAAGAGTTTTTCTGTAGAAAATGACAGTCCTCTGAATTATGTATTTAAAAAGCCCACAATGTGGAACAATGGAATATACTAGATCTACCTGTCTGTATGTCTAGCTATCTAAATTACTTTTTTATATATTTACAATATATGTTCTTCCTTTTATTTTATTTTTTGTAAATATGACTTATACATTTTTTTTTCTTTTTATAAATAATTAATATAAAACCTTGAAATATTTTAATATTATATGTGCACTTGTATGTGTGTGTGCATTTATATATAGTTTATAGTATATATTATATATTTTTGTATTATAAAAGTATACTTATTTTAATATTTAAAAAAATTATAAAACCTTTAGATACAAAAGTATTACTTTTATTCCTTTTTTATATATTTACAATATATTTTCTTCGTATATTATATATATATTTTATATATACATTTTTATAAATATTATTTAAAAATAAAAATCAAAGAATAAACATAAAACATTGATGTATTTAAATATTAATTTGTGTGTGTGTATATGTGTATGCATTTTTAAATATATATTATATACTATACATTTTCATATAAAATTATACTTATTTTTATATTTTACATTTTTTATAAAAACATATCAATCTTATATTTGGATATAAAATAATATTTTGATACATTTTTAATAATATATATATTAGACACATATTTTTTATATTACTTTGAAATGAAAATCTAAGAATAAACATAAAACATTGATGTATTTAAATATTAATTTGTGTGTTTGTGTGTGTTTGTAAAATATTACTTTTATACATTTTATCACGTTTATTAAATATTGTATATATTTTCAAAAGTTATTTTACTGAAGTTATTAAAATTTATATAAAATATTTCTTTCTATACATATTTATTAATATTAATTTATATATTTTCAGATAAAATATGACTTGTAAAAAATATAAATATAAAATATAACTTCTTATATTTTAATAGAAATAGAAGTGCTTTTGCTGCTATACAATAAAATTCACCTTAAAAAGTTGCGTTTTTAAGATTGTGTCAAAATAATCCTGTTTATGCACATTGCTTGGGATTCCTGCATTTTGTTACATTACATCATGTCTAAATGTTTATGAATGCAAAAATACAGTGTAAATTCCCCTTGAAATGCATCTGTTTAGCGTCAACTAAACTCAAAATGCACCTAATTATACAGGGCTTCCCTAAACCCAATTAGACAACTAACCCACTGATTAGCCCATTTAGCAAACATGTTTTTTTTTTTTTTTTTACATCCCTTGATACATACAGTAGGTTTGCCATTTCTGGGCCAACACTTTAAGCCTGACCTTTGGGCATCGGTTTTCATTTGAGTGAATGTAAGCAGACAAGAACATGTAAGAGGACGTAGTCACCCTTCTCTCATAGCAGCCAACGGGTGCAGCAAGATGAGTCATAGCAATGCACACAGAGGGGAAACTCACCATTCAGGATCATACCCACACACTCAACGCTTCACTCCTGAATTCGGCACCACTCGTAGGTGAGGCACGCCGGCTGTGGCCATTGCGACACTCACAGATTGGCCGCCTGGCCTGACAGACGCGTCTAGCGCAGACTCGACCAGGGCATGCTGACATTTGGTCAGACGAAAAAGTGCAAAGAAGCGTTTCTGTTTTCTTTCACTTTGTTCGGCACCAAGCAGCATAGTGACAGGTTATGCAAACCTGCTGTTCGCACACACTCAATCTAATTTCCATAGCTAGAATAGCTTTTGCGAAATGCGGTAATGATGAGTGATGGATAAGCAACAAAAAGGTCGAAACTGTGATAACGCTGAGATACGGTGTGTGATCGCATACACAAAGACGCTCATTGACCTGGAATGCGTGTGTAGTTAGATTGTGAAACACACACACGCACACAAACAGGCCGGCTGGGCAGGGGCCGTTCATGCGTCACTGATGTAACAGCGCTGTTCCTGGGTAATAAGGCTCTGCCAGATGCCGTGAGCGTACGGCACAGGTGCAGGCAGAACACAGTAGACCTGCAGCACAGCGCAGTGCACTCATTTGTCCTCGGTCTCTCTGTCTGTCACACTCTCACACACACACACACACACACACACACAGGACTATGACTCATTCTCTCCACCTCTCTGGCAGAATGCTGTTGTGTCATCTGCAAACCCCCCAAACCGAGGCTGATAGCCAGTGATGAAACACAATAGCATGCAGAGCAGCTCATGTTTTACTGAAAGGGATACCACAGACTCGTGGGTCATCAAGTCTACCGTTAAAGTCCACAGGGATATTCCTAGAGTAGTCGGGGATTTGTTTCCTATTGGAAATTGAGCTAAACTTAGCCCACCGTTTACAAGAATATGTTACAGAGCGCTTTGGAATGAGAGGAAGTGTGTTTATTTCGTGTGTGTGCGTTGTGGAAACTCTCGTGCATGCTTTTGTTTAACCGAAAGCCATAATTAGATGAGGATCTGTCCTTTATTTGTTGTAGTAGCGCCGTTTGAGGGTCAGAGTGGCTGTCTTTTATGTGATTTACGTGCTCTGCAATCTGTGAGCTTAACAAAAGTGACGGAGAGTTATTTCAGCTCAGTGCACAATAAAGGAAGGTTTGGATACATCACTTTGTTTAGAAATCTATCATTGGCAGGCCCACATGAAATCAGTGCCCACAGAGTTCTGCAGAAAGCTGCGTAGATTTCCACAGAGCCGGATCACCTGTCATTTACATCACCCCACCCCCTGTTTTATATACCGGATAATTTGATTGTGCGTTTAGATTTGTTAAAAGTGTAACACAAGCGTAACATATTTTACCATGTTTAAGCCTGTTTGAAATTTGAACTTGCTCTCGGATGCCAGTTTGATAATGGCACAATAGGTACGACTTTTTGATTAAAATTTCCAAAAAACACTAGAAAGCCCTGCTGAAAAAAACAACAACAGAAACTCATTGCAGAATTTGTAATGGTTTTTACTGGTTATAATGGGAATTGCACTGGTTTTAGTGGTAACTGTCATGGGCCCTGTGGGTTTCTACTGGTAATTGGTCACCTTCTATTGGTGGCTTATTAAAACCACTAAATCGTAATGGAATATTTCGCAAAACACACTACAGAAAACCATTTTTTAAATGGTTTTAATAGTTAAAAGTTGATAGTTTGTAATGTTTGTAATGGTATTTATAGTGGAAACCAATAGAATTTCTGTGATGGTTTCTGTTGTTTTTTTGTTTTGTTTTTTTCAGCAGGGAGAGCTTTCACGATTCCTCAATTGGAGTACTTAATTTTTAAAAAAATCCTTGACTGCAATTTGCCCAAGTTGAGAAAATATATGCTACGCTGGATTAATACATGTGCTTTTGTTGTAATGTATAACATACATTAGTTCTATTGTTTATAATACGTTATGTATTTTAAGTTTTGTTCAATAAAACTATATGATTACTTGGTTTTGATACTTTATTTTAGCTAATTACTATTGCTTCATTGGTATTATACATGTATTTTAAATCATTTTAAAGGCTATCGTTTGCTTGGGTCTGTTTATTACTGCAAAAAAATGTTTTTTTAAGATATCCGATTACTCAATTAATTGTCAGAATAATCGACCAATTACTCGATTACCAAAATAATTGTTATTTGACAGCTCTAATCCCAAATGTTTAAATCCAGAGAAATAAGCAATTTTAACTAGTGTCCAATTTTATCTTGATTTGTAGAAGACAAGGAAACACCAAAAATAGGTTACGTGTTATATTAGACAGGTGATGAACTCACAGAGTAGCATGTTAACAGAACTTTCAACACACTCAAATGTATCTAGTATGATAAAACAGTGCTGCTTTACCCCACATAAAAAAATGTAAGAAATTATTTTATTCATTCGGCAGTAAATTCAAATGATCAAAAGTGACAATACAGACATTTGTAATGTTACAAAATATTTCTATTTCGAATAAATGCTGTTCCCTTGAACTTTTAAAAGAAAAAAGTGTCACTGTTTCCACAAAATCACTAAAAACAACTATATGATAATAACACAGATAATAAGAAAAATGTTTTTTGAGCAATAAATCAGCATATTAGAATGATTTCCAAATGATCATGTGATGATGAAGACTGGAGTAATGATGCTGAAAATTCAGCTTTGCCATCAAAGGAATAAATTACATTTTAAAATATACATTCAAATATAAAGAAAAACTGTACTAATAATTCACAATATTACTGTTTTTATCAAATTAATATTTTTTCCCCAAAGCATTAAGAAATCTTAATTTATGCACTTACTTTATGTAAAGTAGCAACTTCAAATTCTGTTTTGGAAAATTCCCCATAAAAATCAGTGTGGAAAATGTGGTGAAACGTAGCTGATTCTGAACAGAATGTTTAAGCCAGTCATATGATTTTCTTCACAGCCACAACATTATAACTCTTACATGATTGTACTAACCATGACGTGTTTGTTTTAGGACCCAACTGAAATTAGAGGGTCTGGAGGACTGCCACATTCTGCACGGGGAAGACGACTCGATGTTCGACACGCACGGCTGCCCTGCGTACGTAAGTCCAGAGATTTTAAACGGCGGAGGGTGCTACTCAGGCAAGCAGGCTGATGCGTGGAGCCTCGGCGTCATGCTGTACACAATGCTGGTGGGTCGCTACCCTTTCCACGACCCGGACCCCGCAACCCTGTTCTCTAAGATCCGACGCGGCACATACTGCCTCCCCGACGGGCTGTCTTTAAGGGCACGCTGCCTACTTCGCAGCCTGCTCAGAAAGGACCCGGGCGAGAGACTGACCACAGCGGAGGTCCTCATTCACCCGTGGTTTAATGGAAACACGCAGGACACAGCAAACGCAGAACAGGAAGTCAACCTCAGAGAACAGACAGTGCCCCAGATAGAAATGGAGCAGGACGAGGATCTTTTCTCCTGAGGAAACCGATATAGCTTGAATATGGACCAAAACTGTTCGTTATCTTGGTGTTTTGTTTTTATCATTTGGTTTCTTATATGGATTTTGTAATAGATTCAGAAGTATACACTCAGTGAATACTCACAAAAAGTACTGTATCATCTGTGTCAGGTTTAAGGATAGTGTGCACAGCCAGTGTATTTTGAAGTCGTTTGCTAGTGAACCATTCTTGTGCTGTATGAAGTTTAATGAGACTGGGCATTATGGGTCACGTGATAATGAGAGAATGTGAGAATGTCGGCGCGGTGACTAACCTCGACCTATGGGCCAGACCTTTGGCTTCACTCTTACTGTCAAAACGAAACATGTAGGTTGACTCACCAATTGAATAACTGCAGTACCAAAGGTACGTGTCTCTTTTAATAGGAGGAGAATGAAACCTAGAGGTGTCTGACACATACATATATATGGAGGATTAGAAGTGCGGCTTAAAAATATAATGAAGAAAAAATTGTCAATGTATTTAAATTTTTAAAAAATTATCATTTTAATAAAAAATACACATTAACTTATTTCAATCATGTTTAGACAATATAAAAATAAATAATACATTGATAAATAATTTTATAAATGCAAATGGTTTTTAAAAAGCATTTAAAACAACAACAAATTGCATATTTTCAATGTTTTTCTTTACCCATTGGCAGCCATTGTGCATCAAAAAATATCCTAAAATTCTATTGAAAGTTCACTGGTTGCTGCCATTTATGAACTGTCCAATGATATTTTCGAAGTTGAGTGACAGATGGATAAAGAAAACAAGAAAAGCAATTTTCTAATGCTTTATCATGTGCAATTTAAAAGCTGAATTGTTTTATTATTTCCATTAATAATTCAAAGTAATATTTTGTTGTTACATTTAAAATTTTAAACATTAATTAAAAAAATCTAGTAATTAAGTCAGTCCCACTTTATATTAGGTGGCCTTAACTCTTTTTATGTAAATTTACTACATTTATGCATGTTTTTACATTTGTACTTATATTTAAAAAAATACCTGTATTTAATTGCATCTGAAATTAATTTTACATTTCTAATGACACTTTTTGACCAATTTCTTACAACTTAACCAACCCATACCACTAAACCTGTCACTAACCTTACCCGTATCCCATCTAAGTAGCAGCAAACGTACAATAACTGCTTATTTTCTGTTGTAAGAACATAAAGCCACCTAACATAAACTGGGACCATAAAGTCTACATTTGTTCATTTTGAATGTCAGTTTATCTTTTTGATAATTGAATTCATTTTATTTTTAAGTGGCACTTCCCCTTACGTGCTATAAGCTGTTTTAAGTCACAGATACTGCTATTCTAACTTATCCCTCTCGGAACTGCCAAACTGAGAGCCGTTCAAAGGTTAAATGTCACTTATTGACCTTTTAAGACTGTGACATCCAAGAGGTCACGGTTACAAACAGATTCTTAAACGTTCAGGATGAGCTTCTTACAGACTGACACAAAGTGTTCATGTTATTCTGCTGTATCCTGATCTCTGCAGTCCTTCTAGTCACAGTTTCCTTACTTGAATCCAGGCAACCTCATAAAAAGCATGAGGCTACAGTATGGCAGGCCAGTTCATACTGCGGGTAAGATATAAGATGACTCAACAGCTGGGCGTTGGTGCAACGAAGAGGAAAGGGCTATGAACCCAGATTAGTGCGCTCAGTATGACTACGTATGCGTATCTTTACTCAGACTTTCAAGAAAGGAGAACGGTACTACAACAGCATTACTGTAAGGGTAGAGCGTGCTAGAAAGGTCTCTTTTCTGCTTGCCCTCGTGTTGGGGGTTGATGTTACCTCTGAATCCAAGCATAATGGTGATATGGATGTTTATGGTTTCTGAAAGTCTCTTTATAAGCAAAGGCTGGAGGGTATGCAAAATGCCTGTCTCATGCATGCAACACATGGGGAAAGCTGACACGAGTGCACAGAGTTCATATTGCACTGTGAATTATGTATTTGTGACACAAACCCCAAGGCTTGACCATGAGGGTTTAACGATTAAAATTCATTGTACAAATGAGCATTTGTAAATATGTACATCTTAAGTGTGTGAACAAAATTGAATAAAGATTACTCTTTCTTATTTACATCTGTGGTGAATTCTGTGAAAAAGATCTCTGCATAAGGTTTGTATAAAGCAAAACTGTAGCACATTGCGTCTAATCATCAGAAATCACTAATAATTAAACTAATAATTAAAGCCTCAAGATGTCAGTATAACTCCTAAATAAAAGAAGTGTGCCTTATTGTATCGAATGTGCACTTGTAGTGTACTTCAAATTTTAGAAGTCTATTTTAGGCACCTACTTTAAGTATATAACTGTACAAGCATGTAATATAATAATAATAACAAAAGGCCACTTATGTGTTCTTTAAGACAATACAGCTTCATGACTATTTTTTACACACTTAAGTGCACTTCAAAAAAAAAATCTTACGTATTTTATTATAAAACATCTAAAATAACTAACAAAGTCTTTGGTTCTAATTTTAACTGTAGTGTTATATTACATTTTAAGTTAATGTTTTAAATTTGCAACTTCATTATTACAAATGTATTTAAATAAAATATTTCGATTTCACGTTTTTAATCGATTCTCATTTTTACGAAACATATTGGGTGACCAAATGCGTTAGTCATTTAGACAAATGAACTCTAGAGAGAAGCATTTTGCTAATATATGCAACATATAACATATTCATTATAATTTTTACTGTTCTTCAGTGTTGAACTTATATGTTTGAATAAATCCGTCAAGTTAAGACAGCTGCCATTTAAATGTTTAGTTTTCAAAAAACGAATTGGAGTAGAAATATAATTATGTAACTGTAACTTTATTATAAAAACTTGACTTGTAATTTAGTAACTGTAATGTAACTGATTCTAATGTATATTTTACAGCATTATTTGAGAGATGTTTTTGAAAACATACATTTAGTTTGCACTTCAGTATATATTTAAGCAGGTGGCTATACTATGTTCATAATAATAATAATTTTTTTAAGTATGCTTAATCTGTGCTTCTTTTTCACAAGGGCACTAACCACTGACAGCAATAAAACATTCACTTGTGCTAAATTCAGGGCAGACTGAAAGAGAAAGCTTAATGTGTATTTTGACCTGTGAGTCAGGTAGCTCCGCCCTCTGTTATGACTTCACAGAGGCTTGCGTAAGGGACTGATTGGGTATCAACAGAGTAGCTGGAGCGTCTCTTTTGTTGGGCGGCTGCCAGGGAGCGTTGCACGCCATGGATGCAGTTGCCAAACATGTCGGAGCTGGCCTTGGGTGACGCTCTGATAAAAAGTGCCACTGTGCTTGCACTACCCATATTATCTTGACACTAGTCTCTCTCAGTGACATTATGAGTCACTACCAAGTGTATGAAGTTGTCTCCAATTCAATAGATGATGTGATGGGATAAGGTCATATTTAAGGGCCGGTTAGCAGCTTAGTTGTGATATGCAGTCAGGCTTTAGACGTGATGATAGATAAAGGGGTGTAAAGTGACTCTGTAAGCAACTTGCGTCACAACATGTCAACTGCACTGACTATTAATCTGGTCAAGTGAAGGTAATACCATCAGCCATGAACTTGGGTCTCTAGAGACTTGATTTCAAGAATTTACAAGAGCAAAAACACTCCAGGAGCCATTATGATGCTCAGCGTATTACTGCTGAGCATGTCATCTTTTGACAGTACCATTTAAACACAAGTACTAAATCACATTTGCTGTTATTACTGGCAGTTACACTGCCGAGACTACATTCCCACACATAAACTAGAAGCAGAGGTTCACAAACAAATTGTTTCATACTGCATCATTTTGGAGATTTTCCATCTAGAAAAAAACTTTACAACAGTACACTAATTTCAAAAGTACACTCGTTTGCAGTCAAGGGAATGGGCTGACAGGGTTCAAAAGATTATCAGTTGAAGAATGTTATTTGTAAGATGTTCAAAATATAAGTCAGACGCCAAGTACACATCTGTTTTGGATGTATGCATTGTTCATTGGGTACCATATTTTTAATTGCATGCAATTTTTAATCATATTTGTGTACTATTATATATTTATTAATAATTTGAATTAGCTTTTATGTTTATATTTTTAGTAAATGCTTTGTCTTTCATTATTTTTCTATTTAGCTTTAATTTAATTTTATTAGAATTTTAGTTTTAGCAATTTAGTTAAACATTTTATTTCAGTTAGTTGCCAGGGCAACACTTCAAATTTTTATTTCAATTTTTTTTCATCTAATATATTATAATATATTAGGCTATATTTTTTTTTAGCTTATTCAGTGAACCAAAATAACAATACTTGAACATGATTTATGCACACTTCCACATATCTGCTATAATAAATCTAAAAAGTATATAAAAATATATAAAATATATATATAAAAAGGGAAAGATTTAACAAAGTTACTACACTCTAAAAAAATGCAGGTTTAAAAACAACCCAGCACTGAGGGAAATATGGACAAACCCAACAATTGCGTTGTTTTAAACGTTTAACCCAGCCTTCTGGGTAGTTTTGTTTAACTATATTATATTTCTTGCTTAAAATAAACCCAAAATAGGTTGGAAATAAACATTTATTAATATGTTCAATAAATGAAGTTTAATTAAAATGAAATGATAAACATGTTTAAATTGCTTATTAATGAACCTTTTGATTGTTGCTGATGCCTATAGTAATTATGTGTTTGATTTTTAATTTACATCCTATTTTGGGTTAATTTTAAACCAGACATATAGTCATTTTTAAATAATAGTTGAGTTAAATAAAACTACACAGAAGATTTAAAAACGATGGGTTTGTCCATATTTCACCCAGCATTTTTATATTTTAGAAACTCTTTTAAGGGCAACTATTCATATTTGATTATTAGTGTTATGTCACACTCATGTGGAGAGGTCTGGTACTGCAAAAATTACTTTTTTCAAAGAAAAACACTTTATACTTCTGGAAACAGGAACATAATAAATTGGATAAAGAAAGGAAAATTCACTAGAATTCACAGAGTAATTTAAGCATGTTTCAGATAATGCATTTCCATATGTGCTAAAATACTCTGAAAAGCCTACAAACTTGGCAATGATTAACCACCAGAGGCCAGTATTTCAGCAAAAGCTGATAAAGATGTCGTCAGGCCTGTTGAACAGATGGTTCGATGGTTCTCCATGCTAAGTGCAAGCATCTGTTTCACGGTCTGTTTCACTATGTAAGCTACATCAGAGCTCAAAACATTCTGCCATTCACTCACTCAAAATGGAGACTATTTTCCCTGTAACCTGGCATCTGAGGAAAGTCTACAATATTTAATAACTAGTGTTTGCTAAGATATTACTGTTATGACTCACAGGGTTAGAAACATCTAATCCTGCCAATGTACTATACTAAATAAAGCCACAAGTTTCTCCCAAACATGTTAACATTACCCCAACGTGACGTTACGAACAGGATTATCAATTATTTTAGTGAAGTACCTGTATTAACTGATTTCAGGTGTGCTTCACATGCTCTGTCATCATGCTCTGTCAAAACAGCAAATTTTGCTGCTTGATATTGCAAATTGGTGTGTCTTGCCATAATATTTTAATGTGTTATCTTAATTATGAACACACTGTACCCTGGTGAAAAAACCAGCATATGCTGGTAGGTATGTTTTGATGCTGGAATGCTGGTTAGGTAGGTTTTGATGCTGGTTTAAGCTGGTCCTTGACCTGCAACATGACCAGCAAAAACCAGCAAAGGACCAGCTTAAACCAGCTAAGGGCCAGCATAAACCAGCAAAACCAGCATCCCAGCATCAAAACATACCTAACCAGCATCCCAGCATCAAAACATACCTACCAGCATATGCTGTTTTTTTCACCAGCAGTGCACAGTTTTACCGTTTACTGCACGTTGTTATTCTTCTCCTTGTTTTTTTTTTTATAGCAGCTAAAGAATCGGAAGTCTCGCCCATAGGCTTAATTCGGCTGAAAAATAAGGTGGATAATTATATAGATCAGTGGTTCAACTACATGAGCGTTTACACTATGGATGCAATGTGGTCTCTTGTTTTCTAAATGTGAATGAAAGTGATACGAATGTGAATGAATGTGATACCTTAAAATGTTTTGTACCCCCTTAACCCTCCTATAGCTGTGTTGGGGCTCTTTTTCATACATGGTAACATATGCCTGAACGATACAAGAACAATCTTAAACCACTTGGAATGCTTTAGATATCAGTTAGCACATTTTGGTAGAGTTGTCAGGCCTCATAGTGACAAAAAAGTTTTGTAAAGACAAAAAAAAAATCTATTTTTATGTCCTTGTAGCGTTTCCTCAGGATTTTTATCCTTTTCTGCTTTGTGAATGTGATTCAGGTTTGAACCAGCTTCCTTAACATTTCAAAAGGCTTTTGTCTTCTGCAAGTGACAAATAACATGGGGAATGTTGCAACAAATCTGAGAGCGAGCTAATCTTTTAATAATCGTACTATGGCGCGCTGAATGCGAGCTGCAGTATGCTTGTTCTCCCTCATGAGATCACGGGTTTGTCAGAGCTCTGTTGGCTGGCTTATATCATTACCCCTCCTGATGGAAGTGAAACTTTCAGAGGAGCCATAATTTCAAAACTGCTCAGACAGATGACGTTTGAGTCACACTCATCATTTTATTACCGCTCTCTCTAAATGTCATGTTCATTCCTGCTCAGTCATTCATCAGCCATCACATCTGTTAATAGACCCGCTGGAAGTCTGCTCTGGAAATCATGCAATCTGTACACCACTGAGATGGTAACACTAAACAGAGAGGCTACTTGTTGAGCCTGTTTTCACTCACAACATCGACTGGTTTTATATATAAAAGTGAATCATTGTAATAATAATAGCAAGTTTAATAATGATAACTATATGTTGGAATAAACAAAATAGGGTTATAAAAAGAGTTAGAATTAACAGATTTTGATTTGGTACTTATGAAGGAATGTTTGAATGTTTCTGATGGGACTGAAAGGGGGTTTAAAGTAACAAAAATATATGTATTTTTCTTGCTGAAATGATGTTGATGCAACTTAATTGGTTTATGTGTAACAAAATGCACACTTTTTCAGTAAATAAATGTTTATAAAACTGTTAATATCAGTGATATATGACATTAGCACTTGAGAGGGTGAAATTATATATGGTTTTATTAGTAAGAAAACAGTATGTGGTCCCAATTCTGCCAAATAAAATTCAAAAAGAGAGTGTTTTTAATATTTAAACAGGGGCACAAGGAGAAATAAAGCAGAATCATGCTGTTGCATAACAATATAAACAAACTTTTCTTGTTCAGGCAGTAATAACTTGCCTGTTTTGTTCAAATAGCATGCTCTTTATCGAGAGTAAATTGGACATGTTGGACGTATTGAATGTGACACAGTGGAGCAAGAGGCCTAAGTAGCTTATCTTCCAGGCTGCATCAGCAAATACCCAATCAGCATTTTGGAAAAAAATCCACCCAAAATAGCCAGAAGATTAATTCTAATCAGACTTACACCACATTGTGAGAGGCTTAGCTGCACTTTCCAAAAATTGACCATTATATCCAAGCGCACAGGCCGCTTTTTGGTAAGGAGGCTGTGCATTTTTTGGTGTAAAAATTTGTTAATGCCCAGCCTTCTGTAAAGCCACAGAAGAGAAAATCCTGGCTTGAGCAACAAGATTAGATTCTCAGCACATAACACCTATTGTGTTTGCTTCAAATCCCTCAGATCAGCCATCTCATTGGCAGCCTTGTCACTTGTTCTCCCCATACAACTACAGAGATGTGTTAACAAGAATATAAATAAACTCTGGCTGAAAAAAGTAACTATAGAGCTACTAGGGAGATAAATTTAAAGTGAGGAAATTCCATACCATAATGGGCCATATAGGCTTATATGTTATTACGAAACAATTATAATATGTGGCTTTTTGAATCAGATATTTTAAATAGAGCTTATACTTCAGTAAGAAATAAAAATGGATGCAATTTGTTTATAAGACCGCCCAACCGCCCCACTCCCTGCAGTCTAAAAAATGCTGGGTTATTTTTTTTTAAGCCAAATGCTTGGTACAGTCCGTTGGGTAATTTTATTGGGTTATTTTTAATATTTTTACCCAGGTGCTGGGTAGTTTTTCTGTAACTAAGTTTCTGGATCATTTTTAACACTGGGTTATTTTTTTTCTACCCAACTGCTGAGTTGAGCCGGTCTCTGACTAAACAACAACCCAGCTGCATTGTTGCCAGTGCTACTTAATGCTACTTAAATTCTAGTTGCTGGGTTGAATCGACCCCAATAATGTCATATTTAGCCCATGAAATGTGAATTTACCAGGGGATTATTGCTGTTAACTTACCTCTAGTAATTCTGTGTGGTTTTAGAAGTTCCAGTCCATTTTAAACCAGCAATATAATAATTTTTAAACAATAGTTGACTTAAAATAACCCAGCATGTTTGGTAAAAAACAATTAACCTAAACAGCTGGGTCAAAATAACCCAGCTTGTGTTCTGTCCAATATTTACCCAGCGCTGGGTTTCCAAATAACCCAAGTTGGGTTGTTTTTAACCCAGTATTTTTATGAGTGTACTGTCATGTGGCAAATGGATTTCTAAACATGCAAATGCTCAAATGTCATTTCCCAATTAAACTGATAGTTCACCCCAAAAATGGAAAGTCTGTCATTAATTAGGCCTACTCACTCTCATGACGTTCCAAACCCACAAGACCTTTGTTCATCTTCAGAACACAAATTAAGATATTTTAATAAGATACTACCACATTCAAGGCTCAGTAAGGTAATAAGAACATTATTAGAACAGTCCACGTGACATCAGTGATGCAACCATAATGTTATAAAGCTACAAGAATACTTTTTGTGTGCAAAAAAAGCTGTGAAGATGAACGAAGGTCTTACGGGTTTGGAACGACAGAGTAAATAATGACATAATTTAAAAAACATGAGCTCATAAAAGCATTTAACACTGTAGGATATCTCAACATCCCAAAAGTATTTCATATCAACTATCTGTTCTTTATTTTATTTATTTATTCTTTATTTTTTTAATACTTACATTTGAGCATCTGGAGAATGCATTTCAACCGAAGCAATTTACAAAACCACAGGAGTGAGTCAGTGCATTGTTTTAATGATGTGAAAAAAGTTTTGTACCATTATTGTGTCAGGCAGAATGCAAAAACCTTAGATTAACTTCTCCACCCACACAGAAAAACCTTGCATTGTCTGTTTTTGTATTGTTGCTCTTTCAAATTACAGCGTCTTGTAAAATCTTTCAAAGGAACAAAAAGGACTTTCAAAATGTTAGTGTCAGCTATAAGTGACATTGTGCCTCCTTGCAAAGTGCACAACCCTACACTATTGGCTCATATAAGGTCTTCGGGAAGTGTTTGCACATTTTTAATGTTAGCTACCATATTCTTGTGGTTGACTTCAGGGTGTATGGTGGTTATGGACACCTCTCCCCACCCACCACCGAAACCATAAACTGTCATTCCGCTACTGTAGTGGATTGTAAACTAAAGAGTATGATGAGGCCACTTGCCCTGTAAATGCAACGAAGGGCGTAACATAATCAGAGAACACATAGAAGGTTTTATAAAGACGAACAAAACATTTAGAGGCTGCATTAAAAGCCGTGACCTATACAGATGTGTAACAGCGTGAGATTCACATGTCAGCGGGTGAAGTGAAGGAGGAGAGTGGTATGCATGACCTCCTGCAGGAGTAGCTGGGTTACTTTAATTACATTTCAGCAGTGCTGCTTTTCAGAGGCATAGACCATGGTTCTGATCATCTCCTTCTGATTATTAGACCTTTGTGGAGACTCTGTATGCTGTCAGGCTGTAATTATAAGAAGCTCAGATAGCTTTTTACATGTCAGTGCTTTACACAGAGCTGTTCCGGAGATCTGGCATTAGGAGAAGAAGAAAAAAAGCACTGATGAGAACAGCACCAACTATATAACTAAACGAAGGTAAACATGGATTTCTTATTTCAAATGTAAGTGTTTATTTTAATTTACATTAACTTGCTTTAACTCTCAACCTCAGTGTTAATTTCAGCTGCATGGAATGAATGTATAATTCGTTTTAAATATCATGGTGCAAGAGCAAATTGCTTATTAACTGCACTGTTAAAAGCACAGTGTGAAGTCTGTTGTAATAAATACCATGAAATTGTGAGATGTATTCAATTTCACCCCAAAATTAAAATTCTTCCATCATTTGCTCACCTTCATGTCATTTCAAAACCGTACGATTCTTTTGCAACACAAAAGAAGATGTTAAGCATATTCACATGCTCTTTTCTAAAATAAAAGTGAATGGCGACCAGTTCCAAAAATAACAAAAACAAAACCATTAAAGGGAAAATTAAAATTTGCTGAACGTTTACTCACCCTCATGCCATCCAAGATATAGATGAGTTTTTTCATCGGAACAGATTTGGAGAAATGTAGCATTACATTACTTGCTCACCTATGGAACAATGCAGTGAATGGATGCTGTTAGAACGAGAGTCCAAACAGCTGATAACAGCATGTAATACACAACTCCAGTCTATCAATTTTGGGCTGTTTTTGCTTGTAAACAGGACTTGATCTCTGCATATTTCTCTCCTGATTCAAAGATGAACTGTTTCACTGGAAAAGGCAATATCATTAAAAGAGGACTCATATTTTAGCTGAAAGCAATGGTTTGGAATTAAAAATGTCTTAAAGATGTAGTTTACCCACAATGAAAATTCTGACATTAATTACTCACCCTCATGTCGTTCCAAAACTGTAAGACCTTCGTTCATCTTCTGAACACAAATTAAGACAATTTTGATTAAATCTAAGAGCTTTCTGACCCTGCATGGGCAGCAGGACATTGTTAAAATAGTCCATGTGACATCTGTGGTTCAAACTTAATTTTACAAAGTTACGAGTAGGGATGCTCCGATCTGCCTTTTTTGCCTTCGATACCGATTCGATATTGGCCGATACCAATATTGATCCAACACCAGTGAAGGGTTTTTTTTTCCCCCATTTAAATAAAGGTAGAATTTATATATCTCTGTGTGTGGAACTGATAATAAATATGAAAAAATCTATGTATATTCATAATCGATGACACAAAATATATCATTAACTACGTTAGTGGATAATTCAGCAGCAAAAGTTATTCTAGAAAACTTTACTAGAATATTCTATTCTAGAGTGCACGGTAATTTTAGAAATCCAAACAACATTTTGTGAAAAAACTATTTGTATTATTATAAAATCCATTAATGAAAAACAATGTATTTATATAGAACTAGAATACATTTCTTTTAAATGTATAGCATATTTTCTTGATAGATGTGATAGATAGGACAAAACAAATACAGTGAAAGAATGACTGACTGTAATGAGGGCTCAGATGCAGTCGGATCCATTTGCAAGCTTTTAATGAAGGCAGGGTCACACAGGCAAGGGTCAAACACACCAATAAACAGTAGTAGCAGAGGAGAGACAATAATCAGTACCAGAGTCCAGGCAGAGTATCGGGGTATCAAGCAGTAATCGTAATCCGAGTCCAGGCAGAAGGTCGAGGTATCAAGCAGTAATCGTAAATCCAAGGCAGTCAAAAGGTAAGGGGAAAACGCTCAGAGTTGCAGCCGGGGCTAGACAAAACTTCGCGCCATATTGCCGCGAACCAGGTGCTTAAATAGCGGAGGAAACAAGGAACACCTGTGGTGGAAATCACTGAGGTGCGTGGGTGCAAAGAGTCCGGGTGGGAACGTTAAAACTCCGGGGAAGGTTCCCGCTGATGACGGTCGGAGAGAGCCACAGAGGTCTGACTTATGACACTGACTGACTTAAACGTAAGGACTTAAATATTCATATGTACCTCACATTAAGCTATGGTATGGCTTCAAAAGACTTGGAATATAGTGCACAAAAACGTTTTTGTGATTTATAATGTTTTTATACGGCTTAACAGTAGCACTGTATAATACGCACAATATCGGATTTGGATCGACCCTCTGTGACCAATACCCGATCTAAAAACAATGGCAGTATCGGAGCCGATACCCGATATGAATATTGGATCGGCACATCCCTAGTTACGAGAAAACTTTTTGTGGGCCTAGCTTTATGTAAGAATCAGACAAAAATATGCACATTTGAGAGCTGTGGCAAAGGGTAAGCTGTTCAGTAAATGATTACTTCTAATTCTAATCACACAAAGCTATCTAATGGACTTGTAATAAAGCATTCAAGTTGTATGGACCACTTTTGCAGGGTTTCAGTTTTAATTTTTGAATCTTGACAGCTCCTGGTCCCTATTCACTGACTGTATGGCAAAGAACAGCTTAGACTTCGTGCCACACATCCAGGTCATAAAAGGTTTGGAATGACTTAAGGGTAAATAATGACAGAATCTTTATGTTTGAGTGAACCATCATTTAAGAACTGTGGAAAGTTAGTCAGAAGTGGATTGGCCTCATTGAGTTCAAAGATAAAAAGGAGCTATTCAAAGAAAATAGGAGAGTGAGAACTTCTTTATGTGACTCATCCTTTCAGCCAGAAGCAGCCATGCTGTAAAAAAGGCTTAACACAAGCAAATATACAGCCATGAAGCTGAGATATAAATAAATCTTTTTCATTTTTTCTCAGTGTTATAAAGAAATATCCAAAATCAACCACGCTTATGGAACAAAGACTTTCTCTTGTTAGCTATTTATATATATCTATAGATGATGATATGTTGCAGTGCTTGTGCCAGTTCTTGCTCATCTAGATTACCCTCTTATGCCTCACAGTATCTTTCAACTGGACCACAGCGCACAGCAGGTGTTCACTGATGTCCAGCAGTGTCCAAAGCTCTGTATCCCACAATTCCCTTCACCTGTGTCGACTGAAGGTCCTTCACCCTCTGGGTGAACAGGAGGCTTCAAACAGTTGCTGCAGAGCTTTGAGTGGATCACTCTCATCTCCGTCTCCAAGTTGACATCAATCTGAAAGGTGCTTCCCACTCCCCATCTCCTGAGAGAGATATGCTCTCAGGGCAAATACCGTTATGGACTTTAAATCCAGGTGTTGCTCTGGAGATACAGTATGACATAAAACTATTCAAAGTTTATTGGTTAAAAAAAACTTGATAGACTTTGCATAGATGACTTCAGTTCTCCTTAAGTTAACAGAGGAACCATATGTGTAGTTCATTTCATTAATTATGAACATAGCTAGCATTTTGTGTGCAAATACATTTAGTCTTTGTTTTGCACAGTACCGTATTTGTTTTGTTCAACAATCTACCTAATACATTTAATTAGTTTGCATTCCATATTTTGTTTTCTATACACATTATTCTTTTCAACGTGGAAGGTAAGGCTACACTGTTTTTTTTAACCCAACTGCTGGGTTATGCCTGTTGGGTCATTACGTTGGGTTATTTTTCGTGTAACCCAGCTGTTGGGGTCAATCTCACTGACCACTGAGATTATACACCCCTCCTCTCCCTCCGACGAAACAACCCAGCGCCCAGTGTTGGGGAAAGTTACTCCCTGAAAATGTAACTAATTATGTTACTTAGTTACTTTTTATGGAAAGTAATGCGTTAAGTTACTTTCGCATTACTTTTTCTTTGCTTCTTTGTTTTTAATATAAAACTAATGTAAAAGCCTGTTTACACCAAAAGTGAAATGAATTCACCTCTGAAAGAAGGCTAAAGGAAAGTACATTTATTCAGGAGATCACTCCTTAGCTATAAAAATAAACAAAGCATAAATGTTAGTTTATCTAAAGTAATTTTTGCTTATTAGTATGGTTGAATTGCATCATCAAAGTTCAGCAGTGAAGACACTGGTTATTAACATGGGATTAAATACATAAAGGATATTTGTATTGTTTAACATATTTAATTATTGCAGAGTTTGCATTTCACTGTTTTTATTCATTTTAAGGAATACTGAATCTGTTTTTTTGTGAGTGAGATGAATTAATGCATGTTCACATTTAGTCTAGAATACAGTAATATCATGTTTACTCCCAGTTTCCCAACAGGAGACTTGTCAATCAATAAATGGGGAAAAAAGTAACTGGCGTTACTTATTTGAAGACGTAACTCAGATATTATCTTAGAAATTCAAAAGTGATGCGTTACTTTACTAGTTACTTGAAAAAAAGTAATATTATTACGTAACTCGCATTACTTGTAATGCGTTACCCCCAACACTGCCAGCACTGGCTCACTTCAACCCAGCTGTTGGGTTACAGTCGGAGCGTGGGCTTTTCATTCTCTTCATGACAGAGAAAACTCTCAGCGCCACCGATTTAGTGCACTTTTTCAATGAAATTAAGGTTTGTATACATTTTGTTTACAATGTATATGTTATACTGTATGTGTTTTATTTGTCTATAAAATCCTTGCTATGCTGTAAATGATTTTATTTTGTGTAACGCAACATACAGGGACGAGATGTCATGTCAGTCAGCTAAATGCGTCATCAACAGTCATGTCACATGACAGAAATGCCTTGTCTAACTGATTTTATTCGTTGTAATACTGATTTTAATTAATTCGGATGTTAAAATATGTTCTCAAAACCTTTCAAAACGGTACCTTTCAGCTATCAGCGGTCTGAAGTTTGCAGATTCCCCGGGGGGAACAGCAGCCCATCGCCAGCTCAGATTACACCAGCAAGAGAATCGGTACTATTTTGGTTAAAAGGGATGACTGAGAACCGTTTAATACACTTGAATTAAAATATTACTTTTAAATGTTGTATTTTCATTTTTAAAATGCTTGTTAAATGATTATAAATGTATGCAATGTTGAAAACTATGCTGCATAATTCAGTTTGTATTATATTTTTGCCCATGTTGGGTGTTTTCGATGTTCACGTTTTGATCATTACTGTTGCCTCTTGACTGCTTTTTAATTTCCAACCTATTTTCAGTTCATCTTAAGCCAGCAATAGTAATTTTCATTCAATGTTTGAGTTAAATTAAAACAACCCAGCATGTTGGGTCAAATATTTAACCCAACTGGCTGGGTTAAAATAACCCAAAGCTGGGTTTGTCCATATCCCTGATAGCACATGTACATCTCAGAGACGTCTATTTGACGTCTGCATTTACATCTGCAATACGTCTATTGGACGTTTCCTATCAGATGTCAAATAGACGTCCATCAGATGTCTGTAAGATGTTTATGATTTTGAATGTATGTAAAACTGACATCTTACAGATGTATGCCTGACGTTTGTACACAGCAGATGCTTTCCAGATCAAGAGATTTTTAACAGACATCTTGCAGACGTACATGTGCTTCCAGCGTTGGGTAACTAAAATAACCTAAATTTGGAGCGTGGGGGCGAGACTTCCGGTTTATTCGCTGCTATATGTAATAACAAGAAGAATAACAAAGTGCAGTAAACGGTAAAACTGCAAACCAGTGTGGTCATAATTAAGATAACACATTAAAAGTATATGGTAAGACACACCAATTTGCCATATCAAGCAGCAAAACTAACTTTGTACAGCTAAAAATAGCTGGATGCGGAAAAGACTGTTGCAAATCATTTGAACTTTGTGTCAGTACCTCACAAATAGGGCTGTCACGATTTGTCAATTCTAATTGACTATTCGATTTGATTTCATTTTGGCCACGTCGAGTAACTGGCAAAATATTGGAAGTGCCGCATTTCTCAGACAAGAATCTATGAAACACATTATTAGACCATTTTAAAAGGCTGAGTGATATATAATTTAAAAATAATAATTAAGCATAACTGTGAATTCACAAATGCTACGGTTCAGTTAAATATATGAGATGCAGGTTTAATGGTTCCATAAATTTTTTATAATCAAAAGCATCTCCAATTAATATATTGTATTAAAAAATAAAAGGTTCTTAAGTAAAATTGTTTTTTTATATTTTTTTATGAAATTTGTTTGGATTAAAGTGCTCCTATTATGCCATTTTAAAGGTTGCTAATATTGTTTTATGAGTCTCCTAAAACAGGTTTACATGTATGCAAGGTCAAAAAACACTTTAGTTTTTTCCAAGCCGTCCTCACGCAGCCCAGCAATTGAAATGAATGGGTTTCATAACGCAGCGCTTTCCGCATTTGGTGTGAAAGCCGCTTCGTGCGCCATACTTTATCATTACTCCAACTAATGAGAGAGACAGTCAAGCTGCATCAATCACAAATTTTTAGATTACTGTGGGCTCACAGCTGAACAACAGAACTACAGAAGTGTGATTTAGCCGGTTAGCAGGACATGTGCAGGGTTGTTACACAACATAACACACACAACTACGTATTTTGAACGATCGCTAGAAAATACAATCTTTGTAGATTCATCGTTTGGAAGTGAATATTAAACAATTTTACTCTCACAGTGTAGGATACAGCGTCTTCTCGACATGACATAAACCACATGGAAATTTTACTGTGCTTGTGGGCGGGCAAGTTGTTTGCGACGTAGAACGTGAGCGGACATTATGCAAATTTGTTACTTTGTGACGTATAGCCGTAACAGAATAAGATTCGAATTCCTGACGACTCGTTCAGGCGATTGTGAACCAACTCTTTTTTTTTACTAGACAATACCTTTATGTATCGTGTACACTTTAATTGATGAATCGATAAATTAGTCGATAGATTAATTGGTATAAAAATAGTTGTTAAGTGGCAGCCCTACACACAAATACAACGAGGCATCAGTTTACACCTGTGTCTACATCGGACGAGAGTGGCATGACGCAATGCGTCAAAACACAGTAGAACCCATTTTAAACAATGATGTTGTCTACACTGGATGCGGCGAGGCACGATGCTACACGGCATATCCCAGACAAACTGATGCCTCGACATAGGGCCTACTAACACAAAGTTTAAATGATTTGCAATAGTCACTTTGTCACATCCAGAGTACACAGCTGTTGAAGTTTTGTCACGTCATGCCTCATCTAGTGACAGAATTAATACTACTAATAATAATAATTCCTTACATTTCTATAGCGCATTTCTGGGCACTCAAAGCACTTTACATGGAAGGGGGAATCTCCTCAACCACCACCAGTGCGCAGCATCCACCTGGATGATGCAATGGCAGCCATATTGCACCAGAACGCCCACCACACACCAGCTTATTGGTGGAGAGGAGACGTGAGTGATGAAGCCAATCGGAATATGGGGATGATCAGGAGGCCAATTTTGGCCAGGATGCCGGGGTTACACCCCTACTCTTTTTCGAAGGACATCCTGAGATTTTTAATGACCACAGAGTCAGGACCTCGGTTTAACGTCTCATCTGAAGGATGGTGCTCTTTGACAGTATAGTGTCCCCATCACTACACTGGGGCATTAGGACCCACACAGACCACAGGGTGAGCACCCCCTGCTGGCCTCACTAACACCTCATCCAGCAGCAACCTTGTTTTCCCAGGAGCTCTCGCATCCAGGTACTGACCGGGCTCAACCCTGCTTAGCTTCAGTGGGCAGCATTCACTGTTGTGTCGCACCGTCCGCGTCCGGTGTAGACACAGTGTAGCGCTTATTTACGTAATTTAAAAAATAACAACTTGATTGGGAATGACGCACAGTAAACATTTAAATGTGTATCTAAAGGACATTTGAAAAGTAGAAAAAAATATGAAGGCCTGGTTGAAAAGTTTTCAAAATTGTTTTAAAGTGATCTTCATATAACGAAAAAAAGAAAAAAAAGTGACTGTTAAATAAAAATTAACATTCCTGAAGTGAAGAGACACACTTTTACGTGTCACTTATGAGTTCAAATAATCTTTGGGACCTCTGCATGTCTAAACTGATACTAAAAGTGATACATCTTGAACAGATGCTTCCACTATCACTCCTGACAGTAATATCAAACTGTCAGTTATTTCAACAAAGCTAAATGGCTTTTTAAAGCCTCCCGGCATCGTTCTGTTTCTTTGGACAAGATTGTTTTGCTAGTTGATATTAGACTTGATATTAGATATCAAGCTTCATGGTGTCTCCCACATGAGTTTGTTTTGACATTACTAGCCACATGGAGGAGGCTGGGATGTGAAATTAATGTTCCGCTCCGATACCTCTGACCCTGAGCTTGCTGTATTCAGAGCTCCAAATATTGATGTACTTAAAATGCGTCCAAGGCAATCACCGCTGGGTACCATTGAGACGCTGTGAATGAATCATTCAGGCAGCCCATGGGACAATGAACAGCAGCAGTGATCGGATCATTCAGGCCTTACCTGCAGAACCAGCAACGAAATGGTATCAAATTGCCAGAGATTTTGTATTTGGTATAACCGAGGAATGTATGAGTCAGCAGCTGGTTTTCGTCACAGTGGCTCCTGGAGTTATCTTCGCAATACTGATCAAAGGAAATTGGCCTGCCCTGCAGGTAGTCTGCAGTACTTGCTCTAGAGTATTCAGAGAGTAACATGACAGCTATAAAAACACAGTCAGACAGGATAAACAGTGAAAGTAGCTTGCACATTGTTTGTATTAGGCGTGAAATTAAGTGTCTTGTTTGCTTACGGAAATAAAATGTCCCAGAATGTATTTGGACACTTATTTCATTGCATCTGATAAACCAAGTGGCATCTGCAACAAATGATGCAAGACCATTTCTCAAAAGCAAACATATTCTAATTCTAATTTTAACCATCTGGTCCAATTAGGATCACTTTTAGTGGAAGAAGTCAGTTACCTTAAAGTCCTAAGAAAGTAAACACAGGTGTAGATCATCATTATCAATGGACAGAATCCACTATGAAAACTTACTCTGGTCTTTTTACTGTTTGTTCACTTCACTTGCAACTCTTTCTGCAGGTTACATCATTACACTAGTAGGAGGCAACAAGAAACTGTCTTGTTGAGTCAGTGAATCAATAATTCAGCCTTTTCATTTAAATTATTGATTAATTCAGCAATGCAACAAGCCACTGTTTTTATGAATGAGTCATTGAATCATTCATGTAATTGTTTTGTTCAAAAACAGTGATTCATTCAGGAAGGAAACGTCACTGCTGTGTATTGACTGAGTAAAATCCACCAGACTTCAGCTTTTAAAGTGAAAGACAACACAGCTGTAACCCATTTATAATAAAACAGAATGTTTATTGGTGTGGACCCTAAAATACAATAGTTATTGTTACAGTTATATTGTGTCTAAATGTAAGTTGCTCGATAATAACATCTTGTTTATTGAACTATTGTAGGCCTGTAAAAGCAAAATCACACTGTGCTGCTGGTTTGAACGTTCAGCAGGACTGTGATTATGTTTGACTGAACCACAGCTGAGTTGATATTTAGACAAACAGCATTCTTGTGATATTTCTAAGGATTTATTGAAAGACCTAATTTGAAATTATATAGATGCACACTGAAAACTCTCTCAGTGACTGATATAGCCTAACATTTGATTCAAGTGCTTATTTTAACAGTGTACAAACATGCAGACAGCATCATTTATGCTGCTCCTCCATTCATTCTGTTATTGAAGTAAGTGTGAAACAAGTGACTAAGAAACAAGCTGTGGAGGGAGAATATGCTCCAATTTGTTGGAACCATGTAATTAAATGCAAAGCAGATTACCCAGTGAATTCATACATCAGTGAAGGCTTGATTAGAGCCTGGAGTATGTGACTATTGGCGTTTCTCCACAGCCAAAATAAAGCTTTTTCACTCACATTCTCAGATGTTTGGTGTCAGACAAGTTTTTGTATCTTGGCAACCAATTAATCTCCCCTTAAACACAGTGGCATCTAAATAGGCCTCATTTCCCAGCAAACTACTCATAGGTATTGTTGTGTCAAATGTTGTTCTGGTTGTTAAGCCTGAGTAATGTCAAGAGTGTGTTTGCGTGTGTGTAAACATCCAGTAACAATTATATCACTTAAAGCTTTTACTTTAAGTTAATGGGATAGTTCACAAAACATGAAAATACTGTTATCATCACTCACCCACATTTCTTCTTTCAGAGAAGCAATAAAGTTTCAAGTCAACAGGGATCTGAATGGAATAAGGGTCTTGGTCATTTTCTTAAAACAATAAAAACGTATATACTTCTAAAACACAAATGCTCGTCTTGCACTAGCTCAACCTCACGCATTGCATAATTATGTTGGAAAGGTCACACGTGATGTAGACGGAAGTACCAAACCAGTGTTTACAAAGCGAACTTGCAAGAAAAGTCAAACGCCCTTTACAAACCAAGGTTAAACAACGATGTCGGACGATTTTTGAGTTTTTCCCCAACCCTACCTTTTGGAATTGGAGTACACAGACGAAGCACTAATCATGCGTGACCTTTCCAAGATGATTACGTAATGTGTCGTAGATGTGCATTGCAGAGCTATAGGGTTAAGACCCTTGTTTCTTGGCTGGGATAATGTAGAGCCCTTTGAAGCTGCATTGAAACTGCAATTTGGACCTTCACATTGATCCCAATTGAAGTCCACTGAAGGAAAATCCTGGTATGTTTTCCTCAAAAACCTTTTTTTGCTACTGAATAAAGAAAGACATGAACATCTTGGATGACAGGGGGGTGAGTAAATTATGAGGAAATGTTTATTCTGGATGTGAACTTCTCCTTTAACTGTAAACTGTTATATTCTAGAAATAATGCTTAATATTGGTTGTTATAAATATAAAAACAAACTCTGATTAAGACCATTTTGCCAACATATCTTAAATTTTGGGTGCATTTGGGTGCAAGAGAAACATCAATAATCGATGTCAGTGAATTTTAAGTTTGATGACAAAACATTAGATTACTAATTGATTTTTTTTTTTTAATTTAGTGACAGACTTGAACCACGTTTAAAAACAAATATGGACCCACGTTGTTTTCTACATTATTCTCTCTAGATATTCAATTATTGTGCATGCACATCGCAGAGCTAGACAAGACAAGCACTTGTGGTTAAAAAGTGTATAAATATGAATTTTATAAGACCCTTATTCTTCGGTTGGGATCGTTTAGAGCCCTTTGTAGCTGCATTGAAACTGCATTTTTTTTAACCTTCAATCCGTTGAGCACCACTAAATTCCACTATATGGGGAAAAATCCTGGAATGTTTTCCTTAAATTCTTTGCGACTGACGAAAGAAAAACTTGAACATCTTGGATGACATGGGGGTGAGTTATTCTGAAATGGGAGTAATGCTTTAAAAATTGTTGCTCTCACGTACTCTGTAGCATGCGAAATATGTATTTAGTTGTGTGTAGGTCTCTGACTAACCGGCTAACAGCAAAATCTGTTCACTCACAGTTGTCTAGAAATGTGTTGTTGAATAGTGAATGTTTGTCGTTGTTATTATTTGGAGTTCTGATAAAGAATAGAGCAATACATTGGTGTACAAACTGCAGTGCTTTATCAGTACTTTTCTGCATTGGGCTAACGCATATATCATGGCTGTTTGGGTGTTTATGACCGAGCTGTGGGTTAAAGTAATGGTGATGGACGTTCCGTTTTTCAAAATGCGCTGCATGCAGTAGACTAATCACACCAGACTGGGTCATCAGACCAATTACCAAAGATTAGCATCACGCAAAGGAGGAGTTTGGACAAAAGATTCTTTGAGCGAATCGTTTGAGAGTTGTTGAGCAGATAAAAATACATTGATCGTACAAATTGACCTTGCATGCATGTCAGCCTCCCCAAAACCAATATATGAACCTTTCATTATCCATAATATCCAGTCCAGACACAGGACCTCAAGTCCAAGTCAAGTCCTATTTTTATTTAGTCAAGCAAGTCCTTAAATTTGCAACTTGAGTCAAACTCAAGTCAAGTCACGTGACTCGAGTCCCCCATCTCTGATTAAAACTTGATTGATCAAAAAGCCATTTAGCAATTAAAAACACCACTGATTGTGTACTTTGAATGTGCACTGATTTCTGGCTTTGAAGAGCTCTTTTAAATTTAAAGATTTTCAATGGCTAAATTTGAAATTTTCCATAAATAGTATTAACAATATCATCTGTTTGTAACAAAAATTTAAGCTCTTCTCTGTTGCTTAGTTCCAATGAGCAGTCTTTGTTCTTATTGTTTTGTAAGTGGTATGATTGTTATCCCTCAAGTCTATCAAATTTACAATTACTAATATAAGATAATGCATAAAAAGCGTCATAGAGAATGCTGTTCCTATTTCCCATGTGTATCTCTTGCATTTCATGCCGCGTTTGAAACCCACTTAGCAGCCTCCATCGGCCTTGTTTAAATGTACTCACATTCAGTCCTCTGGAGTCGAGCAGAACACATTTACTACCAATTACCGTCCTCAAGTCATTTACTTTTCTGACATAAAACTTTTAACTCACTCACCGTTGGGTCCTCTTAGCAGTAAAGGTGTAGTGTTATGAATGATGGAGGTTTGGGCTGGAGGAGCTTTTATGAGTCAGACAGGAGAAGAGAGAAAGCTGTAATGACAGATAAAGCCAGTCCTCCACAGCACTTATCTGCATGATGCAGACCTCAAGACGCCCTCTACTCTTAAATGTATTAATGCATAACCAATTCCTGTCTGAACAAACGGAAAAAAAGCGTTGATTATTCCCAACACATTTAAGCTCTCTCACAAATACATTAGGCTGTTGTTCAAAAGCACTCAATTGATCAGAATGTAATGTGCAATGTGCAAAACTACATATATTTTCTTAATCGACACGTCAGTGGGTTTCCTGAGTGACTAGCTGACAAATAGATCTTAAGAAAGGTTTATATAATCAAGGAAGACTATAACAGAGCTCAACAGTCTGTTCTGGAAGGAAAATCCCATTCATTTTGTCCATAGAGAAATTGATTGTAAAACAATTGTGTGTAAACCTTTCAGACCTATTATGAGATCCAAGGTTATTAATCGATGGAATATGCTCTCTTGAAGCCATTACTCATTTCAATTTCAAAATCACATTTAATAGCCAAATCCCAGGTGATCAACTACAGTACAGATGAATTCTGAAGAGACAGATCCATTAATCAAGGAATTGTAGTAAACAAATACAGAAATGACAGAAATAATTTTAATATGCTAATTTACTGCTCAAGAAACATTTTTTATAATTATAAATGGTGAAAATTATGGTGGTTGAGAGAGCTTCAGACACTGCAACTTAAGAAAACACATGCAAATAACGTAAGCAAATTAAGAGAACATCCTCATCATTTTGAAAGCATTTGTTGCAAATACTCGCAACACAACCAAATACAGAAACGCACTACAAATGCCCACAACACAACCAAACACCAAAATGTTCTGCAAAAACAGAAATGCGCAGCAAAAACTTGCAACACAACCAAATACAGAAACGGGATGCAAATACTCACAACACAACCAAATACAGAAACACACTGCAAATACTAGCAACAATCAAATACAGAAACGAGCTACAAATGCTTGCAACACAACCAAATACAAAAATGTGCTGCAAATACTCACAACACAACCAAATACAGAAACATG
>NC_066887.1:12289190-12367485 GCF_022985175.1 Labeo rohita | reverse complement strand
TACAGAAACGCTGCAAATACTCGCAACCCAACCAAATACAAAAACATGCTGCAAATACAGAAACGCTCTGCAAATACTCTCAACACAACCAAATACAAAAACATGCTGCAAATACAGAAACGCTCTGCAAATACTCTCAACACAACCAAATACAAAATCATCCTGCAAATATAGAAATGCTCTGTAAATACTCGCAACACAACCAAATACAAAATCATGCTGCAAATACAGAAACGCTCTGCAAATACTCGCAACACAACCAAATACAGAAATGTGCTGCAAAAACAAAAACGCTCTGCAAATACTCGCAACACAACCAAATACAGAAACACGCTGCAAATACTTGCAACACAACCAAATACAGAAACGCTGCAAATGCTCACAACACAACCAAATACAAAAACATGCTGCAAAAACAGAAACGCTCTGCAAATACTCGCAACACAACCAAATACAGAAACACTGCATATACTCACAACACAACCAAATACAAAAGCATGCTGCAAATACAGAAACGATCTGCAAATACTCGCAACCCAACCAAATACAAAAACATGCTGCAAATACAGAAACGCACTGCAAATACTCACAATACAACCAAATACAAAAATGGGCTGCAAAAAGAGTGGTGAGGATTTGCAGCACGTTTCTGTATTTTTTCACGTTTTGAGTATTTGCAGCATGTGTTGTCAAACTGATGAAGATCAGGTGTTTTTGTCTATTTGCATGTCTTTTTCATTTGCAGCGCATCGAGCTCTCTCTGCCACCGCAGAAAATAGTTATGCTGCTTGATAATGTTCAAAAGAACAGCTTTTATTTCAAATGGAACTTTTTTGTAACATTACAAATGTCGCTATTGTCATTATTGATCAAGTTAATGCGTTCTTGTTAAAGTATTGATTACTCTAAAAAAATGTACTGACCTCAGACATTTTGAACAATACTGTGTGACCCCAGGCTAGTTATTTGTGTGACTCTTCTAGCTTTTAGTTATGCCTTATTGTCTTTTATCAGTGTGTTAAAAATGAAGTCCTAATTCTGAACTGTTTTCTACATCATGCAATATTTAATGCATGCGATCACAATGCCGACAAAGGCACCTGATATGATTGATATGCTAATGTCTTGTATTTTCAGACTAATGTCATGCTTGTCTCATAAAAGAGAAAAATCAACATTAATCAAATTAGAATAAGGCGCTGCGTCTATCAGCACCACATGCGGTGACTTTCTATTGTGCGCCCAGTGTTACAATGCTGCCCGGCATCACAATGAGGCCCTGGAATTTCCATTGCTTTGATTGAGCCAGCAGGTACTCAAGCTAAGAGTGATCCAAATACACCCATCTGAGTTCATTATAATACATATCCAGAATGAAAAAATAACTCATGGAGTCTGGATGATTGATAGGTGTGTTTGGCATTTTTATGTCACCTTATTACGCTCCGGGCCGTTTGTTAATTATCACCAGCTTTAGAAGTAATTTAATTCTTTAAATTCAGTGTCATTACACTGTTTAAACAGCAGTTCTGAAGGACAAACTCTAAAACCTTTAAAAGCTTTCTAGAACATATAGGCACTTTTTCATATGTCTACGATGTAGGCCCAAATTCAATCTACCTTTATAAAAAATGGATTGATGTGGTTTTTCTAAGACGGGGGAAAACAATATTTTATAAGTCCAGCAGTTGTTTCCATGTTCTTCTATGATAGCTTTTATGTTGCCGATCAAATAGGTTTTTCTTCTGGAGAAATAAGATAAATAATCAAACAGGCTTTCCCCTTTCTAGGATGTTCAAAGCAGAACACAGACAGTGGGTAAAAGTTAATTTTACTACATAGGCTGACAAAAATTACTTCATGACGTGTGTCTTTCATGTGGAAGAACAGTGGTAATTAAATACAAGATAAAATAAGCACTGAATTAATTAGTTTATATTCAGCCACTTTTTTGCATGTTATAATTATAGATTTAAATAATATAGTGCACACGCAAAATAAAAGTTTTTGTTTACATAATATATGAGTGTATACTGTGTATATTTGTTTGTATGTATATATAGACCCACATGCATGTATATATTTAAGAAAAATACTGTTTATATATTAAATATATTTATATATAATATAAATTATATGAATATAAATATATACATGTAAATACATGCAAATATTTTCAAAATATATACCGTATATGTGTGTACTTATATATACATAGTAAATATACACAGTACACACACACATTACGTAAATAAAAAAATATATTTTAGATGTGATTAATCGCGATTAATTGCTTGACAGCTCTAATAAAATAATAATAATAATAATAATAATCAAATATAAGATAAAATAAGCACTAAATTAACTAAAGTTTAGATTCAGACACTATATTTTTATTTTATTATAATAGATTTATAATAATAAAAAAATGTCAGATAAAATAAACACTAAATTAATTAAACAAGTTTAGATTCAGCCACTATATTCTGTATTTTATAATAATAGATTTATAATAATAATAAAAATGCAAGATAAAATATGCACTAAATTAACTATACAAGTTTATATTCAGCCACTACATTTTGCATTTTATAATAACAGATTTATAATAATAATAATAATAATAATAATAATACAAGATATAATAAACACTGAAGTAATCAAAGTTTATATTCAGCCACTACATTTTGCACTTTTTAATAGATTTATAATAATAATAATAAAATAGAAGATAAATAAGCACTAAATTAACTAAACAAATTTATATTCAGCCACTTCATCTTATAATAATAATAATAATAATAATAAGCCACTTTTTATAATGGTAGATTTATGTTGCTATTATTATTATTAACTACACATATTTCACCTGGAAGTGGTGCATTTTATGCACCACTTAACTCAAATCTTTTTAATTATTTCATTAGTTTAAATAAAATATATATTTAATTTATAATATAAAAATTTTAATAAAATATTTAAAGCACAAATCTTTATATTAAATTAGTCAGTCAGTGATTATTTTCACATAGTATGTCTAGTTGCAATAGCTAGTTCTTACAGAAATGCTTGATGGATCTTTATGTATTTCAAGGCAACTTGCCTCTAGATCCAACAGAGGTTTCATATTGACTGTCTCTTTTAGGACATAGTAAGGACAGATTAAAACATTCTGAAAGGTCTTGCCTTATTTTCCTGATAAGAGGCATTTTTAAAGTACAAAGCCTTTTAAATGAAGAAACAATGTGTGCACCCGTAATATTACAAGATGTTACTGTACTTAAAGTGTTTTGGCTGAGGGGGTTTTAAATTAATCTATTAGGTGAACGAATTGTTCTCATTCACTTCCAATGGCTTCATTCACTGAACAAGAGGCAGATGACAAATGTGCAAAAATTAGTGGTGACCGTACACAGTGCAATGCCATAAGGACATTACTGAATGTTACTCATAAAGACACTTACTTGTTCCTTTTCCAGAAAGAATCAGTATTTTTGAACAAACCGACTGAGCGAATGATTTAAATCAGTGGTTCTCAACTGCAGTCCTCGGGGCCCACTCCTCTGCACATTTTGTATGTTTCTGAATCTGACACACTCAGTTCAGTTCATGGATCTTTCTCCTAACGAGCTGATGATCTAAATCAGGTGCGTTAAATGAGGGAGACATACAAAATGTGCAGAGCAGTGGGGCCTCGAGGACTGGAGTTGAGAACCACTGATTTAAAAGTCTACAGAAAAGTTTCACAATTACACAATATTCACAAATGCTGCTGCCTATATGAGTTGTTTAAAAAAGTGTTTCAATTTAACTTGGAGACGAAGTTGGAGAAGTCTGTCAAAGCTTTGAAGCATGATACAGCAAGACTGTCAAACTGAGAACAAGAGCAGCTTTCAGAGAAATGACCAAGAGGCAGGTTACAACCCCCAGAAGAGCTGGAGGGTCTTTTTGGCAGAAATAGTAGAAACAGCCCAGATATCGACACACACTACAGCACTTCACAGATCAGGACTCTGAGAGTGGCTAGAAGGAAGACAATTCTGAGACCAACATTAAATCATGCCTGGAGTTTGAGAACATCTGACACCTTTTGAAGAAAAATTGTGGACTGATGAGACCAAAATTGAGCTCTTTGGCCTGAGCGTGAGGTGTTATATTTGGCACAAACCAAATACACTTCACAGGATCATGCTGTGGAGAGTTTCACCAGTATATGATCTTTGGAGAACCTGTTTCAGAGAGCCAGAGATTCACATGGTGAAGATTTTCCATCAGGACAATGACAAAAAAGCACAAAACAAAAAGTATAGAAGGATGGAACTGACTCGAAAATTCTCAAGAAGATCCACATCCAACTGGGAGTGGAAATGTACTTTTGTAAGTGGGAAATATGTTTTTCATTTCAGAGAAATCACTGTACTTCAATAAAAATTTATTTTTATGAGGAAGGGGCACATATTCTGTCAAAACACTGTATTTAAACACCTTTAATAACCTTGCACTTCCCAAATCATATTTGGCACATGAAATAAAACTCCCCCAAATATGACGTATGCTGAAACACACTGCAGCCTCTTGCAACAGGAAGATTCGTAAGTACAAGAAGTGAGAAAGCAAACTGACAGCAAGTAACTTCCTTCCTGCTTGTTATTTCAGTTAAAACTGAACTTACTGTAGCCTTTGAAGGAGAGGCCTTGTATAGTGTTACTACTGCAGGTGTTAAAAAGATGGTTGAGGCTTAATCTCGTACACTGAAATATTAGCATAATTTAAACATGGCTTAAAAAGGCATTTTGTAAAGCCCTAAGGATATCAGAGGTATATCATTAAAGGACACGCTCTTAGCTTGCATGGTAATTTGCAAGAAAACTGTGACTACATTTATAATATTAATTAAGTGTTATTATGAAAGGATATCGAATGCTGCAGACATTACAGCATAAAGTGGATTTACATAATGACTCAGGTATGAAGAGTATGATAATGAGATAATGAAAAGCAAGGAAAAGATTTTGCTGTGGTTAAATAAGCATGTTTGACAAAGTTGATAAGCTATTTAGACACCGACAAATGAGCTTCACGAGTTCACCTCAACCCAGGTCATGTGGAGTAAAGGTCTGCCAGATACCATGCAGCTATGATAAGGACACTGGGATTTTTGACACTGGACTACACTTTTTTTTTCGTGGGTGGAAACGTTTAGATTAAAGGAGAAGTCCACTTCCAAAACAAAGATTCACATATAATGTACTCGCCTCCTTGTCATCCAAGATGTTCATGTCTTTCTTTCTTCAATCGTAAAGAAATTATGTTTTTTTTTGAGGAACACTGGGATTTGATGAATGTCACTTTTTCAAATTATTTCAGTTTTTCATTTATTTATTTTAGATAATCTGCAGCAAAAGGACACTGGAATTTGATGAATGTGGACTACTCTTTTTAAATATTTGAATTATTATGTTTTTATTTATTAGGAAATCTATGCAGCTACAACAAGGACTTGATGAATGTAACATGATTACTCATTTTTAATTATTTTGTTTGAATGAACTACCCACGAACTACTTACTTTTATTTTTATTACTTATTTAATTTGCATTTTGTGCTATTGTGTAAATAGCAAGAGGCTACTTACAATAAGTACAAATAGCAATTAGATGTTATTCACACTAAGTGAAAATAGCATGTTTTCGTACCGACAGATGCTATTTACACTAAGTGCAAATGGCAATGGATTTACACTAAGTGAAAATAGCAGTATTTTTTTTAAGCCATATGTTACTTACAAGTGCAAATAGCTATAGATTTTTTACATGTTGTTAAAATAGCAGGTTTGTCTGCTATTTATATTACTTATTGCAAATAGTGGCAACTATCTGCACCTCAGTATTGTAGTACATTATAAAACAGTATGCATAACGTATTAAGTGTAAATTATAATTTAAATTCAAATTATTAAATGGATGCCATCTTTTTGGAAATAAAGCCCTCCCTTCACCTACCCTAACCCTACTTTATTTCCAACTTTTTGATTATTTCCTTTTTATTAAAAATAAATTCTTTTCTGATGTGATATCAGAAAAAAACAACTTGGCAAAAGATGGATTTGAACCTGGGCTTTACCATCTACACCACTGGAGCTGGTGACTGACATCTGTCTTTTGTAATGTTGACTAGCCCAATCACATGTCTGGTGGGTGGAGTTAGTGTAAATAGCTTCTGCCAACAAGGCGGGCTATTTGCACTTAGTGTAAATAGGCACTCCATAATTTTTTTATCTATACATGAAAAAGATAAGTGAATTAGATTAACGTCGTTGGTTAGAACCTTTTAAAAAATTGCTATAATTTTCAAATATGTTAAAGATCTTATTTAAATGTGAAAGTTCTCTTTAATACCCAAGGTCTATTATTATACTTGCGTAGCCCAAACCAACAGAACTGTTTAATTAAGAGGTCAATGTGTTGGCCAACCCTGGAGGTTGCCATGGGTTCCCTCAGGAATTTCTCATACTAATTCTATTCAGAGTTTTTGTACAACAAACCCAAAACAGCTCTACGGCGGAAACTGCTAACTATACACAGCTCAGCTGAAGGAAAAGGGCAGAGACCCGCACTCCCAGCACAAAGAGCAGTGTCACTGAGTCAGATCACATTCAAAACATCAACGACTAAGTGCTCATTAGGGGGCTGTTGTCTCAAGCTGGCAATAGTGTTGGCTTTCCAATGATTCACAAAGACTGTCTTGTTGCCTTTGTGGGCAGCCATTACTCACTCACAGTATGGCAGTTGTAATTACTTCCCTGTTTCCCAGCATCCCGTGTTTACTCAGAGTGGCCCTGTGGCAGTGCGATTGGGCTCGAATCATAAAACACCCTTTCCTCCTGTAACAAAACACGTCATATGCGGCGTATCTCAAAGGCAGGGCTCCTGTTCGGAGAGATAAGTCACACTGAGTTTCTGTGACATTGTGTTTCGACCCTTCAGATTGTCCATGCATTTCATGTCTGACCACCTGATGTTTTCCCATGAGCGAAGTTTGAGGTCAAAGTCTAGTTTGGATGAAGCATTTGCTTCATGATCTCATGACTGAACGGCTGTGAATTACCGCCTGTGGCATTTGTTAGGGCTCTTATTAGTTTCAAACCAAAGATATAAATTATTACCTACGTGGCATTTTATGCTTTGGCCTTTGCTATATTTTTTTTTAACCCAGCGATAGCAAACTGTTGCTTTCAGCTTCTTTTTCACAGCCTCACATCATCAAATTCAATTCACACACTCAGAGAAAATTGTATTAAAATTCACAAGTGGGAGGACAATTAGAGGGTAAGCCAACTTTGGCAGCCTTGCAAATGAAAGTCATGGAGAACTTGCAGGGTATTGAAGAGGCTCAGGATTAAAGCATATTCTGAATATTAAAACACTACATCAAATTATTCTTAAAACAAGCTCATGTTTTCACCTGTAGCTTTCTAACTCCACCATATTAAGTGGCCTCTGGTAATAAAGAAAAAGTTAAACATGACAACCAGGTGAAAAAAGGATAACTGTATCCATCTTTTTCCTGAGTAACCAATGAGCGCCGTCATGATGGATTCTAACTTCTGTTTGGATGTTGGCATGTTAAAACAAGGTTAAAAGATGAACTAAATTCGTTAAACCAAAACAGTTTCAATAATATAACTTCCAGACGCCTCATGTCATTTACCCACTCAGTAAAATTGCTTAAAGACGGTCACTGTGACACTGTAAATTAATGAAACTATGGAGAAACTATGTGCATTTTAAAAACCACTTTAGGTTTAACGTTACACTATCAGTTCAAAAATATGTTAATTTGACTAGAAACACCAGAAACCGGAAATGTTTGCACTTTAGGTATGAATCAGGGGCAACTTCGCGCATTCAGAAAGAATTACTAATATCAAAAGTAAAATGAATGTTCAGTTACATAGCAATTGTGTGTACGTTTTTTTACCTTAAAGTATCAGTTTCAAAATCATTCTGATGATATCCTGTCTTCTAATAAATAAAGAAACTTCTGTTTCTTTCCCCGACTTCCCGCCAAACTGTCTGGAAATAAGTAGCTTGATGTGAGTGTATTGAAATTGCGCAAAAAGGGCGGATCGCTTTACGGCAGCAACAAATGCAAACTTACAGCTATACTGTTAAATTTACGACAGTGAATTTCACTCTCTTAACTTTGGGGGGGGGGCTCCAAAGTCGCAATAATACACAAAACTATATACACTGTAAAAAACAATTTGTTGAATCAACTTAAAATAATTTGTAACCTGGCTGCCTTCAAATAAAAAAAAAGTTCAGTCAACTCAAAAAAAGTTTATTTAACTTGAAATGTTAAATTATACTAAGTGACAACTTAGATATTTGAGTTGAATCAACTTCAAATTTTAAGGCAGCTGGGTTACTTACCCATCTGTTAAGTTTAGCAAACACAAATATCTAAGTTGTTACTTAGTACAACTTAACATTTCAAGTTGAATAAACTTATTTTAGTTGACTGAACTTAAAATTTTAAGGCAGCAGGGTAACAAATTATTTTAAGCTGACTCAACAAATTGTGTTTTTTATTTTTTACAGTGTAGTTGCGTTAGAAATGCACCATAATGACGGTTTGTGCTGGAAGGGGAACAGCTATGACGAGATGGGCACATCAGCATCGCGTCATTTTTACGGACCCAATGAAAGAGCTAGATGTGAGGTCATGTTCTCAGAGCACTGTGTAATGATAAAATATGTTTTCAAAGCACTGTGTAATGATAAAAGCCAGAATAACAGAGAGAGAGAGAGAGAGAGAGAGGAGGGTAAACAGGTGGATTCAGTCACTGTTTACTTGCTGTAATTTAATGTGTGCCAAAACTTTTAGAAAGCAAGGTCCACATATGATGATTTATGGCTATTTTGCAACTCACAGAGAGCCTGATTATACATTACAGAGAACAGCTTACAACTTGAGAGGCAATCTATTAGAAAAACAATACCACCCAACTTAAAAAAATTTAATAACTGAGAAATTATTTCAATTTCAGAAGGAAAATTAACATAATTTGTCATCATAATATGTGATGTCAGATACCAACATATAGATGAATCTCACGAAGCCCGAAATTAAGAAAAAAAATATTTTTGCTAAAAGTAAATGATTCCTGCATTTATGCCCATTAAGATGTTTTTCATTGTAACATTATTTTTAAGACAATTTAGCAAGTTTAACACAGTTTCCCATGACTATAATTCAGCCTGCTTCTTTCTATTTTCATTATTTTCAATGCATTTTATTTTATTGAAAATAACAAATTAAAGATGTAATACTAGCCAACTGTATATGCAATGCATTTTATTTTATTGAAATCAACATAAATTAAAGATGGTAATACTAGCCGATATATATGTTCAAAACACTGCTGTAATGAGTCTTTAAGAACATATTTTTTACAGTGATCACAATAAGTTACAATGCTAAACATCTTAACCAATAAACCAATCGTGTGCTCTAAAAATGTAAATACGGGGACACCACAGCTGATCCGTTTAGCCATTACTAATATTAATAAAATTAATAATATTAAGGACACATTTTTGTTGAAACTTTTTATTAATTAAATGTATTCAGTGATATCCTTACGCTAAAAGATATAGTCCCTGATATGACATAACATCTGCTATGGGAGCGGCGCAGTGATATGATGAAGAGCTGATACTGTATCATAGAGTTGACCAGTCAGAATCTGTCCCAGTTCTGTCATTTTCTTTCAACAAAAAAATAATTTATGTTACGAACGGGTTTCGTGAGAATCACGCACGTGTTATGTTGGGATACATTTCTCTCTGCTACCTGTTGCACGTCAATGAACGTTCGCTTCACTTCCGCTATTGCTCAAATGATGCGCTAACTCCTGTATAACAGCCGCTTTACCGATCTGATCATTTCTTCTCTTTTCCATGATCAAATCCTCCAAACTCTGAAACTCCAGCACATGAAACTGTTTGTCAGGCAAGAAGAGCTTTAATCTGTACGGCTGTTTTCCTATCCGTATCTCCCCTCCCATTTTGAACTCCCGTTTGCCGAATTTGCACCAAGCGGCAAAACACTCCGAATTTCTCCAACTTAACTCTCTGTCTTTCGCGCCCACCTGCTCCATCGCGTTCTGCACCACCATGTCAGGACCGAGGGGCTTGAATTTGTACAGCTCGTTCACGATCCTGCCCCGCCTGCCCTGACTAGCATCGGTCAGGAAACTGTTCTTGACCTCCGCCCGGTGCAGGTGCACCACCTGGAAGTCCCCGACGTACACAGCCCAGTGCGGGTACTGACCGGCGGACACGAACTCCAGCACGTCCCCGGGCTTACATTTGTTCAGTAAATTCTCCGGGCTGAACGTCTCCAGTTCCGTAGTGTTGCTACTTCTCTCATAAATGCACTCGTCTCGGTGGTAAACCGCGCAGTCCAGCTCGTTGTGGTGCTTCTCTTCCTCCTTCTGCTCCGATCCATCGACATGCTGATGATGATTATCATCCAGTTCGTCGTCGTCGGTGGCGAAAATGTACGAGACCCCGATCCGCGGGCCGTCTTCCTCTGTGTCGAGTCCGTTAGGGTCAGTCGTGGGAACTTCGGCGTAACTTAGGTGTGACAGTTTGTCAACCTGGTTGCCCATATATGCCACTTCAGCAGCGGACAGATGGAGTGAAAGTAGCTCCACCTGTTACGAGCAGAGAGAGATGGACATCTGGAAGTAGATGCACTGCGATGCTCCGTCTGCGCAGAGAGTTGCTTACTAAAGCTGCATATGCCGGATCCCCGCGCATCACAATTACAGATCAAAACAAAGCACTTTATATAAGCAGAGTTACGTGTTTGGGACAAGTCAGAGGTTACATCCAGTCTGTATATCCAGTGATTCGTGTTGCTGCTCCAGGCAGTTAGTTAGCAGTCCTATCACACCTGAGGTTTCCAAGCAGAAAGTTCTTCAGATCTTCACTGACATACTGATGAAATGAACACAATGTTGCTCCGGCGTTCGAATAGAACGACAAGCACGTTATTTGCGTATTTACAGAAACGAGCGCTTTGTTTGTTTGTCAGAATTCTCTCTGTTTTGAACTGCACCTGTTTTGAACTGCGTGTTGCTCTGGTCCATCAGATGTTATGCGAACTAACAGGCAGAGCTGAAGAAAACCAACCACAGTCACACTTACGCTCCCTCATTTAAAGAGACATCGCTGGAAAAGCACAGCACAATGCAAAGCAGTTTAGACAGACATCAAGAATGTTTAATATCATACAGTGGCTCACTCACGGCTGTCCTTTTAACAGTGCTGGACCAGAACTGTAACTACAACAAACAAAAACATGCAACTTATGTAATAGGCTAATTATAAGAAGTAAAATTCATAATTACATATACATTTTGTTCAAAAACAGGAGTGTTGCTAGACCGTTTTACTGATAAAATGCAGAGATTACCATATATGAGATTCACGTAATAAGTACCGTAATATTTCATCAGTCAAGACCAGTGTTGGGCACGTACCTTTAAAAAAGTAATTAGTTATAGTTACTAGTTACTTCTCACAAATAGTAACTGAGTTAGTAACTGAGTTAGATCATTATGAAAGTAACTAATTACCAGGCAAAGTAACTATTGTGTTGCTTTTAAAAAAAAAAAAATAAAAATTACATATATTAAATAACTTGGATGACCCCAATATTAAATGTTAAATGAATGAAATTTTAATGAAATTAATTACAGTTTTAGTTTACTCACCAGACTAATATTAAATATCTGATATAATAATTATAATAAGCATTCAACTTTAGCCATTAGAACTTTAGTAATTAGAATAACCATGTATGAATGCATGTTTGTCATGTTGACTGAATTTAGGACTGGTGGTGATATTGTTTGTAATTTAGTGTTTCTATGAACGTCTTGTTACTACCACGAATTCTACTATTAATAACAATATTAAACACACTAAGGTTTAATGAGCTGCTGGGTTCATGAATATTAATCACGTTGTCTGCGTTCGCTCGAACTGATTTGCTGTAATCAAAACAGGGACGATAATATGTGAGCACCAGCCAATGAGATTGCTGTTTGCACATTAGTTCCGCCTACTACCGGAGAAACCGGCAGCTCTTAAAAGCTGAAGTATTCCAAAGGAGTTCCGTTGTTTTGAGAGGAAAATACAACAAAGAATATCGTTTACACGTAGCGCGTCAATTCTGCATGGTATAAGACTCTGTCGCTCTGTATGTTTCTTTGCGTGTGTGTGAGACAAAGTGACGGCTAGTCGTGTGCCTTCACACTAGAGTTTACAGCTCGTCAAATACAGGTACGCTGCGCATCCACTCAGATGAACTGAAAAATAAAATTATAAAAATATTATAATAAATAATAGTAACGCTGTATTTTATTCTCAGTAATGGTAACGGCGTTGTAATGTAGGAAACAGTAATTCGTTTGATTACTCATTACTGAAAAAATAACGCCGTTAGTAACTTGTAAAGTAAATTGATCAGAAGTAATGATAAAGCCATTTATGATGTTACAAAAGATTTCTATTTCATATAAATACTGTCATTTTCGTCTACAATTCAGCTTTAAAAACACAGGAATAAATTACATTTTAAAATATATTCAAACAGAAAACAGTTATTTTAAATAGTAAAAATATTTCAAAATTTTACACTTTTTGCTGGACTCTGGATCAAATAAATGCAGGTTTGGTGAGCAGAAGAGACTTCTTTAAAAACATTAAAAATCCAAAACTGGTAGTGTATATAGAATATAGAATTCGCCATCTGCGTACAGATTGTGAATGCCTCTGTATGTAAAGACAATTTATATCTATATATCCATAACAGTATCACAAAAGTATCACAAAAATCACATTTTTAAATGGAGGGGCTTATGCTCCAGTACTGATAAACAAATGCTCTGTTCACAATTGAGCTCTATAAATTTAATAATTCAGAATAAGAATTTTGTAAATAACAGTATTTAACCTTTTTCCAAATAAGTGACAAATTACATCAAGATATAGTTAAGTAATGCCAGTTTTGTTTTTCTACATGCACTGCTTAGAAACACAAAAGGCAACACAGAGAGACTAAAGTAGAAGGTTATATTCCTTTTGTACAATTTTATATTTCTCAGTGTAAAACTTTCATAGGCTGCAGTACATCTACAATAAAAATGGATAGGGTAGCCACCCGCTGTGTCAAATTTCCTCCCATACACACATTTCTTGAAATATTGAAAGTTCTGACTATAGTCACTGACCTAGTTTTAAAGAGCAAGTCTCCAGATAAAACCACTTTTAATTATTAAGCTACAAGAAGATTAATTATAAAATTAATGACAAAAAGTCAAACCACTACATACGCTGGCTTCACACATATTGTAGGACAGAAAACAGAGAACATCTCAACACGAATTGTTGACAGACATCATCAGATGCTTTTTTTCCCCTATGATGACATGCCCCATTTCAGGGCCTCACTGCCCCCTGGTGACACCCTGAATTTGTGTTGCTATAGTAATTACAGTCACCGGGGAGCCAGCCTGTCTGTAGCCGAACCATCAACAACCTGAAGAAAACCGCTTTTAAATGACAAACTCCATGCTGTGTGTGTTTTGTAACATATTTATTAGTACTTTCATATACTTTTTACATATTCGTTATGACATATACTTTGGAGAACGGGATGGCGTGAGGGGAAAATGTAACTTCTGTACTCATTTAATTACAAGAGCATGTTCACAGTCCCATCAAGTACACTACAACAGAGAATGCCTAAAATGCAGGGTGACTTTATAAAACTATCGTTTTTTTTTTTCTTTTTCCCTAACACTGTGACAGGGTCAGGCACAGAGCCTTGTTTCGGATCGTATCGATGCAGGAAGGAATGGAATGGGGAAATAAAGAGATGACGGCGCACAATACACACAACGAATCTACACACTCATCATGCAGCACCAAGATCTCTAACCGGTCTTCATACACCACTACCATAAGGTTTGTTTGGGGAAACACTGGCAGCACCCTCAGTAAAGGCGTGAGGGAAAAAATCAGGCCACTGAGGGGGATTTTAATGCTGTATTACTGCATATTCGCACAATAAACTCTAAACTGATATTCAACACATATATGATGACCTTGTTATCACTACTTGAATGTTGGTGGACTAAAGCAGATCGTTAGCCCAAGTGGGAATATGTTCAAACTGGCCTAGTGGAATAAATGCATTCAGTCATACAGCAGTCTAATGGGCACAAAGCAAATAAGGCAACAAAAACGTAAAATAATGGTAAAAATCAACATAAAACAAGTTGGTCTTTGGTCTCAGTGAAGCCGAAATGCTCCAGATTTGAGACGGACGAGATTTCCAGCTGGAATACTACCTAATAACCAAATAAACCATAATCAAGCTCCAACGAAGGTCTTGATTTCCAAAAAAAAAGAGAAAATCGAATAAACCTGAATGTCTTCCACAGGCTTTGTGCAAAACGTAAACCTCAACTCTGTGTTTTCAAACCCTGCTGATTCAGTCAAGTAGTTTTTGAGATTTTGTGCAGTGATATCATGCATCAGGTCACAAAACATGATAATACGAGTAGGGTGATTTCATCCAACCCCTGGATTGGTCCTATGTTTTCCAAGCAAAGTCTATATACACATTAAAAGGTCAATATAGGATCATTTGTAAATAGATTTTCTATTTTTGTAATTGGGTGAATGGGACTTGTGATTGAACCCGTCGGGACTTTGCTCTGGACGCTCGCATCCAGACGCGACGGGTGGCGGCGGCAGCGCTCGATGGCTGTGTGTGATTGAGTACCACAGGTAACGTGGTAACTCATGACATAAGCGATCAGAAGTGAGTGGAGTATGGTGTGGATCTGGGTTATTTTGAGCTGGTATTTTATGTGGGCTGATCTCTCTGTAGGGCAGAGATGTGCAGGGAGGGTGGCGCTCGGCCGCTCCACTCCTTCAGCTCGCCGTCCTTGAAGAGCAGGTTGATTGCGGGGAGGGGGACGCCAGACTCTGCCGGGGGCTGACTCAGGGGTCCCGAGACCCCGCTGTCAGGGTCCGCGGGCTGTTTTCCATCCTGTGAGGCACGGTGAAAAATAGTCAACTCGACACACACAGAGAACACCTGACAGTGAAAAAATACCACTTCTCGCCCAAGTTTATAGAGATTGCACTCTCAAACAGCAATTTCTAGCTGATGAAATATTTTACACCAGAACATAACTGTAAAAAAATTTCCTTTAGAAATTTCCATGACTTCGTAAGATTTCATTATGTTCTTGAAGGAAAGTGCCATTTTAAAACTTGCTGATGCTTTCTGGTTTTCCATGACTGGATAATACAGCTGAATGAAATCTTTGAAGTAAGACATTAGTACTGCTACTATGAACAAAATCCACATTATATTAGGAACAATATAAAATTGGTGAAGATTTACCTGGAATGAATGAACAAAACTGAGGACTTTTAACGCCAGTTTTCGACTGGAATGTAGCAACTCTTGAAGACTGCAAAAGAAACAGAGTGTGTTCTTTATTCATTAGTTAAATTTTAACATATTTTGTAATTAAGACTGTCAAAATGAACATGATTAAATATGTATAACGCTGATTAAATATGCTCAAATTTTCTGTTAATGACTTATAATTCAATAGGTCATTATGGAAGCCCGTTTCCATCACTGAATAAAAAAAAAAGGTAATTACCACTTTTCTCACAATTCTGACTTTTTCTCGCAATTGCGAGTTTACATCTTTTCTTTTTTCTTAGAATTGCGTCATACAAACTCACAGTTTCGACTTTTTCTTACAATTGTGAGATATAAACTTGCTATTCTGAGAAATTAAGTCAGAACTGAGTGATATAAACACAATTGTGAGTTGTAAAGTCAGAATTGCATAATGTAAACCTTATTGTGAGTTATGAAGTCAGAATTGTGTAATATACTCACAGTTGTGAGTTATTAATTCAGAATTGCGTAATACAGTCATGGTCAAAAATATTAGCACCCTTGCAATTCTGTCAGAAAATGCAACCCTTCTCTCAGAAAATTGTTGCAGTTGCAAATGTTTCGGCAGTCACGTTTATTTTTTTTGTTTGCATTGGAACAACACAAAAAAACAAAGAAAAGTAAAATCTGATACAATTCCACACAGAACCCAGAAAATGCACTGGACAAAATTATTGGCACCCTTAACTTAATTATTCGTAGCACCCCTGTGCAACCCTGAATCTCTACTGGAATTTTGGACCATTCATTTTTTGCAAGCTGCTCCAGGTCATTCAGATTTGAAGGATGCCTCCTCCCAACTGCTGTTTTGAGATCTCTCCATAGGTGTTCTGTGGGATTCAGATCTGGACTCATTGCTGGCCATTTCAGAACTCTCCAGCGCTTTCTTTGTAACCATTTCTGAGTGCTTTTTGAAGTGTGTTTCATGTCATTGTCCTGCTGGAAGACCCATGACCTACGTTGCGCCAAATTCTTTTGTAATCATAAGATTTCATAATACTGTTCACACAGTCAAGGCATCCAGTGCCAGAAGCAGCAAAGCAACCCCAAAACATCTTTGAACCTCCACCATGTTTGACTGTAGGGACTGTGTTCTTTTCTTTGAAGGCCTTATTTCTTATTCTGTAAACAGTGCCATGATGTCCTTTACCAAAAAGCTTTACTTTTGTCTCATCTGTCCACAGTACGTTCTCCCAGAAGGATTGTGGTTTTGTCACAGAAGTTTTGGCAAACTCCAGTCTTGCTTTTTTATGCCTTTGTGTCAGCAGTGGTGTCCTCCTCGGTCTCCTACCATAGTGTCCCATTTCATTCAGATAGAAAGTTAATCGTGGTTCTTTATTCACCATTCGAACAATCCTTCGTTGTAATTTTTCATTAATTTTGGTCTTCCTCCACATCCAGGGAGGTTAGCTACAGTGCCATGGGCTGTAAACCTCTTGATGACATTGCGCACAGTGGACACAGGAACATTAAGATCTCTGGAGATGGACTTGTAGCCTTGAGACTGTCTATGTTTTTCCACATTTTTTTCTCTCAAATCCACAGACAACTCTTTACACTTCTTTCTTTTCTCCATGTTCAGTGTGACACACAACACAAAGGTTGACTCAACTTTTCTCCATTTTAACTGGTTGCAAGTGTGATTACTATATTTCCCAAACCTGTTACTTGTCACAGGTGTGTCTAAATACAAATTACAGGAGCATCACATGCTTGAAAAGCAGTTATTTCTTACAATTTTGACAAGGTGCCAATAATTTTGTCCAGTCCATTTTTTGAGTTCTGTGTGAAATTTTATTTTAAGTTTGACTTTTTGTCTTGTTTTTTTGTGTTGTTGCAGTGAAAACAAAAACAACTCCCACTCTCACTACACATCATGTTCTCACACAGTAAAAAAAATACGTTTGGGGTGCGAAGAGGAAACCTTTTTAATGAAAATAACCGATCGTTTCGCTAGATAAGATCCTTCTTCATTGGCTGGGATCGTTTACAACCGCATTTGGGATCATTTGAAGCCGCATTTAAACTGCATTTTGGAAGTTCAAAATCAGGGCGCCATACCAGTCCATTATATACTGGTATGGAAATGTTTTCCTCAAAAAACATAATTTCTTTACGACTGAAGAAAGAAAGACATGAACATCTTGGATGACAAGGAGGGGAGTCCATTATCTGTAAATCTTTGTTTTGAAAGTGGACTTCTCCTTTAAAATGGAAAGCATCGCCATTCAAATCAGTAGGAAGAGTCAAAACCAATCCACAGTTTAGTAAATGTAGGCAACCTCTAAGTTATTCTTGACTGTGCTGTATTGACTGCTTTGATGTGCTGGAATACGGTAATGCATTGTTTTGATGCGTACATTTTTTCATGCCCCCCCCACCCCCTCACTTACGTGTAAAATGTCGCCCATGCAGGCAGACACTGTTTCTGTTTAAAATAGAGGCCAGTAGCAGACTATCACTGAGACAGGTGTGATTTCTCACACCACTATTTTAGTGTTATCTGTCACTGTAGTAGGTATAATAATATTAAAAAAAAAAAAAAGCTAGCAATGATAATTAATCTTGCCAAATGGGAACACTTTTTTTTTCTAGAATACACACAGAACTGGTACTCTAAGTGCATAATTATTTAAATATGCTTATTTATAGCATGTCTAATTATAACTAAAGCTCAACAAACTGTCATTTGTACAAACATGAATGTTAATTACTTCATTACAGCAGATTAATTATATCATTCCATTTAATTTAGTTTTATTTCTTGAAAAGGAACTGAATGAGGTATCTACACAAAACTACAAACATTTAATTTTATTGTAAGTAATCTATATATAACAAATAACATATCAAAATAGAAAAACATCTATTTAAACTGTAATAATATTTCATAATTTTGAATAATAACGTATTGTCCTTTGTCACTTTTATTAATATAGATAGTGGACGGAGGAAAGGAAATGATGGGATAAAGAGGTGGGACTGGGATCGCAAAAATAATTTGCTAGATTCATATTTGCTTTGCTAGACATCAGCTCAATATGCCAGTGCATGTCTGCAAACACAGTATTTTTGAACACTTATGCACGGTAAAAAAGGGACATTTGTTCAGGCTGTCACCTGTCTTTGCTGCAGAGTTTGTGGGAGACGATCCTCTGACACACTTTGCGGTTTAACTCAGAGCTAAAAAGAGGCATCCCGAAGCAAAGCTCCAGAGGAACCCATTCATCCTCACTGGACGACCCTGGAAGAGTGAACAATCAGGATTTTCTTAGCACTTCATACTGACTCAAATATCAGTATCCACAACACTTTTATAGCATGTTTTCTTCAAATGTTTCTGTCTCAGTCAAAGAACACCTACCTTCTATTCCCAGTTTCTTGCTGCCGTCTCCGTTATTCTCTTCTGTAACCAGCTCGAAAGATTCATTGCTTCCGTTGGCATCAAGCACTCCGCTAAGCTCAGGGTCTCCTGTGAGAAAAGCAAAGAGAGTGAATCTTATGTTCCTCTGAGACCTTGAATGTAGCATTCAGGTTTCACTCTGATTAGTGATGCAATCAAACATGTGGACTGCAATTAAAACATTAATTGAATTAGAGACCTACTCTAATAAAACACAGTGGTGAGAGTTCGAACTACTCTCATTCTAATCTAATTGCAGCTCTTATCGATACAGCCTGGAGTTGCTAATGATCAGCATAGGGGCCGTCATTATCAGAGACTGGTTAAATGGACAGCGTGGATTGAGAAGCTCTTTGCCCCACCGTCGGCGTCGCTGGGTCGTCTGCGATGTCTGTTGTTGTGATTGAGCATGGTAATGTAGCCACACTGGTGCTCCAGATCCACTTTGTCCCGTAGGATCTTAAGGGCTTTGTGCGCACACATATTGGAATACGAGAACTCTGGGAGAGGCAACACAAATCAGAGAAGTTAGAACGACTAGGCTTAACACATCTACAGTGAACCTAATAAACCTTAGGCCACTATATTTATAGCCAACTAAGACTTTACCTGCTTTAAGATCTTCGTCATCAAATGGGAAGGGGACATGGACAGTCTCACCGTGACCATGCATTCCATGACCCTAAAAACAGTGAGAGATTTTGATAAATCTTTTGATAAAGTTAGATATGGAATGTGTTAGATATGAGAACTCTTGGTTGTTCAGGATCTTCTTCCATTACCTGAATGAGCACAGCAGAGTGGGTGAGGGCATCATTCAACATTGTCAGCACGTTGGATGTCGGAACAACCCCGGGGTCATGACCCCATGATGTAATAAGCAGTCGGTCATAGGCCTGAGTAACATATCGAATGATTATTTAAGCGTTATTTTACTTTTAAAAATTTTCATATATTTCTATACTGTATATACACTACCAGTCAAAAGTTTTTGAACAGTAGGATTTTTAATGTTTTTTAAAGAAGTCTCTTTTGCTCACCAAGCCTGCATTTATTTGATCCAAAATACAGAAAAAGCAGTAATATTGCAAAATATTTTTACTATTTAAAATAACTGCTTTCTATTTGAATATATTGTAAAGTGTAATTTATTCCTGTGATTTCAAAGCTGAATTTTTAGCATCATTACTCCAGTCACATGATCCTTCAGAAATCATTCTAATATTCTGATTTGCTGCATTTATTATTATTTCTTATGTTGAAGACAGCTCTCACTTTTGATCAATTTAAAGCAACCTTGCTAAACAAAAGTATTAACTTTATTATATTTATAATAAAAGTAATCTTTCCCCCCAAAAAATTATACTGACTCCTGGTATAGTGTATAATGTTACAAAGGCTTTTTATTTCTTATCTCTGGATCTTTCTATTCATCAAAGAATCCCCTCCCCAAAAAATACTCAACTGTTTAAAACATGGTAATAATAATAATAATAAATGTTTCTTGAACAGCAAATCAGCATATTAGAATGATTTCTGAAAGATCATGTGACACTGAAGACTTGAGTAATGATGCTGAAAATTTAGATTTGATCACAGGAATAAATTACATTTTAAAATATATTCAAATAGAAAGCAGTTATTTTAAATAGTAAAAAGATTTCACAATATTACTGCTTTTGCTGTATTTTGGATTTTTTCCCCTTTTTGCAGAATTGCATTTATATAAAATTACATCAACTGAATATTTAGCATGCTTATGATGCATAAACTACCGTTCAAATTTTTGGAGACAGTATTTTACAGTAAAGGCAATTTGAGCAATGATGCTAAAAAAAAATTCAGCTCTGCTATCACAGGAATAAATTTACATTTTAAAATATATTGAAATAGAAAAAGAGAAGAGAATTTCAAATTGTAATACTATTTCACAATATTACTGTTTCATTTTATTTTTGATCAAATAAATGCAGCCTTGGCGGACATAGGCTTCTTCAAAATATTTTAAAAAACAAAAATATTTGACAAAGTTATTTTTATTAATGTATGGGTAGGGTGAGAAAAATAACAGAAATATGAAAATTAAAGAAACAAAAAAATAAAAAATATATATTTAAATAACTTTTTTTTTAGTTATTTAGTCTTTTTATTTTTTATTAATGTATGGGTAGGGTAAGAAAAATAACAGAAAAACTTAAATTAAAACAAATTAAAATATATGTAATTAATTATTAAAGAAAATTAATGTATTTAAAGGAATATTTAATGTAATAAAAATTGCATTTTATAATTGTATAATAATTATAATGAAAATAGTTACATATATATATATATATAATATGAAATATATATATAATATGAAAATGAATACAGAAAAGAACTGAAGCACAATACAGCACAAATGAAAACAACATAAATATTTGAACGCTGAGACCGACCTGGAAAATATCTGGCAGCTTCCTGAGCCTGGAGCCCTTAGACAACAGCAGTGACGGAGGGCCTTGACCAGTGACAGAGTACAGGTACAGTTTGAACCAGATGGAGCTGACCTCAGGAATAGCTGGTCCAATGTGCTGGAACAAACACATCAGACATATAACATAAAGCTACTCTAATAAACAAGGCCAATTTTCAACCAACAGCTCCTAGTGACAAAACACATAATACGAAGTTATTGTAAATGCACACCGCAACTTCTCCCCCAGGCCAAATTCTGACCTTATTTGTAAAACACAACTAAACAGCATGTAAAAGATCATTATGGAAATTCAGAGATGTAGTTGGTGGGTAGTGCTTTATACATGGTGCAACTTTCATAAAGAAACCCAGAGGCAAAGAAAGACCTATTTAGCTTGAATGATACTCTCAAGAGGACAGCGATCTGACTGCTCACTGAGCGCACACACAGTCTCAGTCCCAGCGATCATACATCCCTCTCTCTATGGGTCTGACTACAGTCTCCTGGGCTACCTGAGGCGTGCAGCTGCTGATTGGCCGGATCTCGTTGCTGAGTGGCGCCATGGAAACTAGCAGTTTGTAGTTCTTGTTCAACACACGGCTGCAGGTGGCAGGGTCCAATCCCAGCAGGCTTTCACAGCGGAGGAGGTCCAGAGGCAGGCCTGATGAGAAACACAAACATGCATCAGTGCCAACCAGGACGTGGGAACATGTGTCTACTTGTACCGCTCCATAATTGAAAGAAAATTTAATTTAATAAAGATCACAGTGATACAGTTGAAATAAGGACACTGATAATGACTTGTATTACCCAACAGAATTGTTTCCAGAAAACTATTAAGCAGCAAAATCTGCTTACAACACTCATGATGTTTCTTGAGCAGCAAATTAGAATGATTTTTGAAGGATCATGTGACACTGAACACTGCAGTAATGATGCTGAAAATGTAGCTTTGCATTACAGGAATAAATAGCATTTTTAAATATATTAAAAGAAAAAATTGTAATAATATTTCACAATATTACAGCTTACTGTATTTTTCAATAAATGCAGCCTTGGTGGGCATTAGAGCCTTCTTTCAAACACATTTAAAATTCATAATTGTTCTTTTTTTTTTTGGCATAATTGTTATTCTTTTTTTGAGGGGGAGGGCTTTTTGCCTTTAAATGTATCAATTATTAAGTGCTTTATTTCTGAACTACCAATTTTTTCTAATATAATATTTTTGCCGGTAAAAAAAAAAAAAAACAGTAAAATTCTGAAATATTTTTACTATTTAAAAAAACTGTTTTCTGTTTGAATACATTTTGAAATTTATTTTTTTTCCTGTGATTAAAATAAAATAAATATTAAAATAAAAAACTGTAATAATATTTCAAAATATTACACTTTACTGTATTTTTCAATAAATGCAGCATTTGTGGGCATTAGAGCCACCTTTCAAACACATTTAAAATTCATAATTGTTCTAGGTTTTTTTTTTTTTTTTGGCATAATTGTTAGTGTTTTTTTTTGAGGAGGAGGAGGAGGAGGAGGGCTTTTTGCCTTTAATTGTATCAGTTATTATGCGTTTTATTTCTGAACTACCAATTTTTACTACTATAATATTTTTGCTGGTAAAAAAAACAACAAAAAATTGAATATATTTTTGAAATGTAATTTTTTCCTGTGATTAAAAATAAATAAAATAAATATTAAAATAATTTTTAAATAATATTTCACAATATTACACTACACTGTATTTTTCAATTAAGCTGAGTAGAATTATTTCAGGTTTCTTTGATAAATAGAAAGTTCAGAAGTACAGCATTTATCTGAAATAGAAATCATTTTTAATATATTATAAATGTCTTTATCATCACTGATATTATTGATCAATTTAAAGCATCCTTGCTAAATAAAAAGTATTAATTTCTATTAAAAAAAAAAATACTGACTCCAAGCTTTAGAATGGTATAGTGTATAATGTTACAAAAGCTTTTATTTCAGATAAATGCTAAACTTTAGATTTTTCTATTCATCAAAGAATCCTGAAAAAACTGTTTTAAATATCATTAATAATGACAATAATAATAAAAATGTTTTTTGTGCAGCAAATCAGCATATTAGAATGAATTCATGGATCATGTGACACTAAAGACTGGAATTTAGCTTTGATCCAAGGAAAAATGACATTTTAAAATATATTAAAATAGAAAGCAGTTATTTTAAATAGTAAAAAAATATTTCACAGTATTATTGCTTTAGCTGTATTTCGAATGAAATAAATGCTTGGTGAGCAGAATGATGATGCAATAAAAGCAATTAAATTGTTGCTGAATCACTAAAAAGAATTTATTAGAACTGATTCAATTCAAAGAAAATGAATTTGTTGCAACAATATAAAATTGAATACAGAAATATTTGATTGATCGCTCAGGTACATTTCCTTACATACTAACACATACCTATATTTGGTACATCGGGGCCTTGATCAGGCGTGAGATCTTTGTTGTAGCGCAGAAAGAGTATTGTGTTCCTGAGGGTCAGCGCATGGTCAAAATATCTCTGAGCCTCTCCTTCAGCAGTGCTCTCAACCTTATAACATAAAAGCATCCTTATCAAGCTCAACACACAAAGACAGTCATTATGTCTGTGAGTGAAAGAACGTGCGCAAACAAGAAAAGAATAACTAAAGGTTGGAGAGATATTAAGGGAGAAATGCAATAGCCTTTATGCTTTTGTGAGCGCAAGAGATGTGAGAGCAGTGGCAAAGTGAAAACTGTGAGTGTGTGTGTTGTATAATCAGCCCCTGGCGGTGGCCCCTTTCTATTTCAATACAAGCACAGAGAAGGAGATTGTCTGTCCACTGTGTGTCCCTCAGCTTCTTTTGTGTCCTATAATAAGGGTATTACCTTCTCCAGTTCCATGAGAAAACTGTCTAGGGTCTCATCAGACAACTTCCCCACCTCGAACATCGTCACTGCGTGGCTCTTCAAGTTCTAAGACGAGAAACACCACATGAAATCCCCATATTATAGATGATATACAAAACATACTTGATCAAACCCTTGAGCATGACTCTTCCCCTAAGTTCACTAAATCAGAAGTTCTCAACTGGTTTAGCTTCAGGGTCCAGTTTTTCCACTGGAGTTCAAGTGGTGACACAACACAGTACTAAAACGGTTTAGTGTACAAAATTGAATTTTGATGGTTTCATGCTCTCGGCAAGTAATAATTCAGCACACTAAACACATTATGGAGGCCGCAAAACGGGTTGTGTCTTTTCAGCAAATGAACTCATATTTAACCTATTTAGAATTGCATTTAAGTCGTTTTTTTAGGATAAATGCATGTTACACAACCTGCACATATTGGCATCTCCCTTATTTGGCTGCTTCTACCAAATGACACATGAATTAGCATTAAAATACCATCGAAGACAGTTGTAGGGATGCCTGATCCGATATAGGAGATCGGATATAGGAGTTTCTGCATTTATCGTTAAAAATCCATACTGGCTCTTTAATTGTGCATTCTCCTTTTAACGCTTAGGATGTGTTCAAACTTGTCATGTTTGGTTCGATTAAAACAAATTGTGGTGCGATTTCTCTGTTAGTGCGGTTCATTTGAGTAAGCGCTGCCATCCGAACCCTGGTGCGCACCAAACGAACTCTGGTGCGGATCAAATGAAATATGAACGTAACACGGACCAAATACTTATAAACTAACCATAAACAAGGGAACAAGCAGTGTATCCAAAACAAAATGAGCAGAGGGCAAATGTGGAGCAATGAGGAGGTAAAGAGCCTTTTATGAGCTCTTTGTGAGTTAGCAGGTGGTGAAAATAAAATCAAATGAACGCAACAATGAGCGCACTTAGTCCAGCAGACGGCATTAGGAGTTTTCGACTTTAAGCAGCGCTCAGCAGACATCATTGAATGGGGATTTTAATATGTCATATACCCGCAGAGCTGCTTTAAGACAAACGCACCTTTTCCTTTTGTTTGGGGTGTTCGGTGAGTTCCGTTATGACATATATGTCAATCAAGCCTTTAGGTTTGGTATCTTTAGGTTCGCTGTCAAAAATGCCAGTGTGAATGCTAAGCAGACCAGGACCAAATGTATCATTTTCCTTTTTGGTTCAGACAAAATGAATCAAGTGAATCGAACTACAAGTGTACAAACTACAACAATTTACAGATAATGTACTCACCCCTTTGTCATCCAAGATGTTCATGTCTTTCTTTCTTCAGTCGTAAAGAAATTGTGTTTTTTGAGGAAAACATTTCAGGATTTTTCTCCATATAATGGACTGCTATGGTGCCCCAATTTTGAACTTCCAAAATGCAGTTTAAATGCGGCTTTAAACAATCCCAGCCAGGGAAGAAGGGTCTTATCTAGCAAAACGATTGGTTATTTTCATTTAAAAAAACAATTTAAATACTTTTTAATCTCAAACGCTTGTCTTGTCTTGCTGTCCATGAATTTTTGTATTTTGGCTCAAGACAGTTAGGGTATGTCGAAAACTCTGATCGTATTTTCACCCTCAATTCAACAAATCATAATCAAAATCATCCTTCATCGCTGCAGAAGTACCGACCCAGTCTTTGCAAAGTGAACATGCAAAGAAGATCAAACACCCTTAACTAAAAAAAGGTAAAACAGCGATATAGGGCGATTTTGAAGTTGAGGGAGAACATGAGATGGGAGTTTTTCGACACACCCTAACTGTCTTGAGCCAGAATACACAGAGTTCAGGCAGAGCAAGACGAGACGAGCGTTTGACATTAAAAAGTATATAAACTGTATTATTTCTATGAAAATAACCATTCGTTTCGCTACATAAGACCCTTCTTCCTCAACTGGGAGCGTTTATAACCACACTTGGGATCGTTTGAAGCCGCATTTAAACTGTATTGTGGAAGTTCAAAATTGTGGCACCATAGCAGTCCTTCATATAGAGAAAAATCCTGGAATGTTTTCCTCAAAAACCATAACTTCTTTACGACCGAAGACAGAAAGACATGAACATCTTGGATGACAAGGGATGAGTACATTATCTGTAAATTGTTGTTCTGGAAGTGGACTTCTCCTTTAACAAAGATTAATAAATGGTGTAATAAATGCATTGTTCATGTTAGTTAATACATTAACTTATGTTAACAAATGACACCTTATTGTAAAAGTGTTACCGGTAAACTATTTCAGTGTAAGCATTTTTATTCTAATACAATTTAGGTAAAATGTCAAAACTTTAACCCGTTTGGAGGAGAAAAAATTAAAATAAAAATCAACCCATGGCAACAGTTTAAAAGTAAAACTGCAGACTTGGAAACCCCGTCTGCAACCCGTTTTCAGTCACAACCCAACAACTTTGAACCACTACACTAAATATTATCAAGCACCTTTAAAGAGATAGTTCACCCAGAATTAAAAATTTGTTCCAAACCTGCAAAACCTTTGTTTGTCTTCGGAACACAAATTAAGATATTTCTGATAAAATCCGAGAGCTTTCTGACCCTGCATTGACAGTAACACAACTGACACGTTCAAGCCCCAGAAAGCTAGTAAGAACCACATTAAAATGTAACTCGAAATCAGGCATCAAAGACTGTCACAGAACAGAGGAAACTGTTAAATAAAGTCACTATTTTTGTTTTCTTTGCATACAAAAATTATTCTTGTAGCTTCATAATAATACTGTTGAACCACTGATTTTAACAATGGCCACATACACACTGCAGCTAAATTCGGTTACCAGTTCACCTTATACACCTTAATCGCGTCCTGTACACACATACTTCATATGTACGGGAGTGACAACCGCATTCGGCAACCGTATTAACTCCTGAAAAATACAGGTAGGGACAACCGCATTTACAGAAATTCTACGCAGTGTGTAGTTGTTAATGATGTATTTAAATGCGAAACGTGTCTTCATCTGTATGTGAGATGCAAGAAAATAACAGTGAAAGAAATCTGAACCTTAGCACATTTTGACTAAGGGCTAGTCACGAGCTCTGCGGTAATATGTCAGTGTTGCCAGATCTTCATAGAAAAACGGGACTCACTCCTGCATTTAAATGCAGTTGTCACTCCTGAAACTTGCAGTGTGTATGTGGCCAATGTCCTCACTACCTTTCTGGGCCTAGAACGTGTCAGTTGCGTTACTGTCTTTGCAGGGTCAGAAAGGTCTCGGATTTTATCAAAAATATCTTAATTTGTGTTCTGAAGATGAACGAAGGTCTTACAGGTTTGGAACAACATGATTTATGACAGAATTTTCATTTACAAGTGAACTATTCCTTTAAAATAATGTCAATTGTAAAGGAAGAATACTTAAATCTGTAAACGAGACACTAACAGGAGACAGATTTCCCATCATGAGGAAGGCGGTGAGGGTGGAGTCAAACAGGAAAGCGATCCTCTTAGTCGGGGCGGTTGGAATACTTAGACTGCTCACACTTGCGTTGTCTGGAAGACAGGGGAAAAATCAAAAACAGTCAATTTAATTCACATTATTATGATTTATGCACTGATCGAAGCCAGACTAGTGTTTAATAACACACTGTAGCAGAGTGAGTTAGTGTCTAACGGAAGAGTGGTAAGCTGTTTATGATTTAATGAATGCCTTTGTGCTCTCACCCTGGTCCTCCAGGCTGGTGGTGTCTGTATCAGTGGCTGAGGAACCTGCCTCCATCACTGGACTGCCACCCTCCCATGACAGCAGCATCTTCTGAGGGTCCATAGTGCCCCTGGCAAGCATAAGAAAACACTCAGATATAAAACAATAAAACATCAGACTAAAGAGACATTCACACAGCAACTGCTGGTCACATTATAATGAGATTTTTTTTTTTTTTTTACTAGCTATACATTCCCATTCTGATTAGGGCTGCATATCAACATCGATTTCCTGATTCAATTTGAACCACAATCACAAGCTCTCGATTCAATTCCGATTTTAATTTGTCAGTGAATTATTTGCGACAGTTACTTAACGCATATCATGAACTTTGACCAACACTAAAGGTTCTCTTTATTTTTCCTTTCACATTTTTTAAATATTCTAGCCATTACAGATTAGATACAAAGCTAATGTCACACACAGAGAAGGAGAGTATACAATTTTTCTGGATTTGAACTGAAGAGTTGTTATAATGTAACTATAAGGAATACACAAAAATGCAAAGGTTTTCCTATATGGAAAATTGATAAATAATAATAACGCATAATAATTATAATACAAAATGATTTTTTTTATTTGATTGTATTTTAAGCACTCATTAATTAGTATTATTTTACATTATTAAAATTAAAGTGTTATTATTTAACATGTTTAGCATGATGCAGAGATATATAATAGAGGTAGAGTACTGCATGTGCTAGATGTCAACAATTATCCGCCACTAACCCGGCGACATCTGCTAGACGTGAGGTGGCACAAATTATGATGGGCAGACATGTTCATGCATCAACCACAAATGCATAAATTAAAAGACCAATCCTAGGATTTTAGGAATCAATATTCAATTCATTGGAAGTAATTAATCCTAGTCATATTTGTGATCTGATTATGATAAATCCAGCAGTAAAAAAATGGTCACTATGACCAATAATACAGATAAAACCTTGTTTGTGTGACCAGGCCATCTGGCTGAGTTTAAGATTTCTAGAACAGCAAGAGTTTTGTTTGTCTTTCAAACGTGAGCCAGCACTAAAAGCCTATTCATCAGTGTCAGGTAGGCTTTCTCATACTTGAGTCTATTGACCGAAGGGGCACTCCTCCATGAGGGGTGCAGCTGGTCCGGGCTGATCACCTGACCCTTTTTGATAGCGAACCCCAGGCGACAATACATGGACACTGCATTCTGGAAGACAACAGAGAAAAGTCCAATATTCATTCAGCATTCATCCACAAACCAGCGGTGATTATTATCTACTATAATAGCACCCGTTAATTTACGAGGAAGTCATCCAGTCTCTGAATTATGTTTGGACAGCATCCACACACATCTTCATGAATAATCCATAGCGAAAACAGTTTTATAATAATAAACATTATCACAACAGCACTGCCAAAACACGATTTCCATCTGCCCTTTTCACCTGACAACAAGAAACAAAAAACTGGTGCATTCAACTGATTCTGCAGCTAGGCCAACTAAGCTAAGGTTATGAATACATATTCCCTTATTTTTCCAAAGGTTATTCTCTACATGGCCATAAGCACGACTCAGAACGGTTCTAGGTGAAGTGGAACAGAAAAGAAAATTGCGGTACTGTCACATATGAAGATAAAACTCTGTTAGCTCTTGAGAAAGATTGAATGGTACTGGAAAAAGTAGGTCAGGATTTGGGCTTCATACAGCCTTATACAATATTCCTTCACTGTATTAGAAATGATGTTGAAAATGAGAATTTGAATGTCACTGCACTGTATTTTCAGATGTGCTGATTAGAATTCTTACTTCAACATCAAGGAAGGCAGGGCCTCCTCAAAATATTGGATGAGAAAAAATGGTAGTACAAACATCAAAAACAATGCTAATGTTACAAAATCTAACATTAAAAAGTGAATAAATCACATGTTTTTCTAAAGAATTATTCACTGTGCAACAGCAACACCAGCAAGTAAAGTTAAAGCGGGATTCTTCACAGCGATGCCATAGAAGAACCATTTTTGGTTCCACAAAGAGCCATTCAGTCAAAGGTTCTTTAAAGAACCATCTCTTTCTTACCTTTTTATAATCTGATAAACCTCTTTTCACCAAAAAAGAACCGTTTGTGAAACAGAAAGCTTCTTCAGATGTTAAAGATTCTTTATGGAACCATTTAAACAAAAAAGGTTCTTCTATGATATCGTGAAGCACCTTCATTTTTAAGTGTGTATGCTGATATTTTTCAACCCATTTTGGCCGATAGCCGATACCGACACATTTCCTTTTGTTTGAAAACAACATCAAGTCTCTCCTGTGCGGAAATTATAAGCAATTTATTTTAAATTTTGGTTAGTTTTTAACAAGAACTTCTTTGTTAGAATAAAATAAACAATAATGAAGATTTTTTATAATGACAGTACATTAAAGCTTTGAAAATAACTATAAATAAACTATATATCAATCGCTACATTTTTTTAAATTATCTTTTTTTTTTTCAGAAAAATGCAGTAGTAAGCTTAACATTTTATTTTAAGGTTTACCATTTGTAGATGGTCTAAAGCAAAGAGTTGTAAAAATTCTGAAAGTCTTTTTGAGCTCATAATTGGTTAATATATATAACATATTCCACATTAATGATTAAATCAGCATACATAAAATTATTTAATTTACAAGTGTCATATTTGTGATTTTCTTATTCATGTAAGCTATAGCTTCTGACCTTTAAATCAAAACATACTCATGATTATATGACATGACTTACTGCTGTATGTAATCAGAGACACAGTCTAAATGTTATTTTACTTTTATTTTACCAGAAGTATGCCAACAGCGCCCCCTACGGAAATAAAACACCTTACAGATCGGGTATTGGGAACCTGGGGAGGCTGCCGCAGCTGCCACTGCACTGCTATTACTGTTTACTCTACCATAAACCGGACACATCATTCTGTACGTGCATTTTTAGATTAAATGCAGTGATCCAAAACAGTAAATCCAATCATCATTCAGGCCAAACTTTGCTTCAAAAATGAGCCACAGTACTGATGTGATCTAATCGATAGCACACCCTGAGGACATGTGAGTTATTCCTCTTATCGGCAAGATATATCGGCATAAAGTAAACAACTCACACACTTAGATATAAACACTTACATCAAAATAAGACATAAAATGGCCTGAAAAATGTATCTGTGTGAGTTTTTAGTAAGTAATCAGCTTGGTAAAAAATGTCTGTGACTGATATTTACAGAGCTTTAAAGGAGAACTCCACTTCCAGAACAACAATTTACAAATAATTTACTCACCCCCTTGTCATCCAAGATGTTCATGTCTTTCTTTCTTCAGTTGTAAAGAAATTATGTTTTTTGAGGAAAGCATTTCAGGATTTTTCTTCATATAATGGACTTCAATTGTGGTCAGTTATTTTTTAAAAACAATGACCGATCGTTTTGCTAGATAAGACTCTTCTTCCTCGGCTGGGAGCGTTTAGAGCCCTTTGAAGCTGCATTTAAACTACATTTTGGAAGTTCAAAATCGGGGGCACAATTGAAGTCCATTATATGAAGAAAAATCCTGAAATGCTTTCCTCAAAAACCACAATTTCTTTACGACTGAAGAAAGTAAAATATATGAACATCTTGGATCACAAGGGGGTGAGTAAATTATTTGTGAATTGTTGTTCTGGAAGTGGACTTCTCCTTCAATGACTGATGGTCCGAAAAAATTCAAAAATAGTTAAAAGTTAACTATTACAAAAAATAGCTGAACATAAGTTCACCAATTTTGTTTAAATTGTTACTGCCTTGATTTATTATTTTGCAATAAATGTACAATTCTTAAAACACTTACTTGATGAGCTTCATATTTGGCTTTACTAAACAGAAAAGTGTTTACATTGTTAATGTAAAAATACTAAATAGAATAGTCTTTTTTTTCTTTTTCTGATGCATAAATTGATACACTGAAAAAAGGAGAAGATAAGACAAAAAATTGGCTTGTTTCATAAATAAGGTCCAATGAAGGTATTTGGCTTCAGGCACATCCCTACTAAAAGACACAGTGTCTGCCCCGCATAAACACTGACGGGAATGGATCTATTCAGATATACTCTGTCATCATCATTTATTAAATGAATAGGTTTTCACTAATAGGATGACTGCAGGAAACATTTCATTCTATTTGTCTTAGCAAAATGTCAAAGAGATAATGAAAATGAACACTACCTATCTCGTGTAAAAATAAATTCATTGGTAAAGATCGTGTCCTTTGAGTCACGACAGCGTTGGCTTTTCTAATAAGGAGTTATGGATTTTCATGACGGATCTCATGAATAAGCTTGTTTTCCACTCTGCCAGATAGTGAAATGGGGCTAAACAGCTACAAAGGAAATATGTGAACACAATGGCTCAGTCCTCATTCTCCTCAGTCTGCATCATACATTCAAAGAAGGACTCATTTCATTTCACAACCCATCACAAGGCGAAAGGATTTGGAAAATTGCCTTTGCGGCGGCTGTAATTCCAGGACCGGCGCATCCTGGATTCACCGCCCTCCCAGTCACCTATAAAGGCATCATTTCATATCAAACATTCCATGTAAATGGCCTTCCATTTTCATCCCTGCATGACACGTACCTTCACCAGACCCAAGTCAATCTCCAGTACATTAGCCAGCTGAAATGACAAACGGAAAAGCTGTATAAGAGTCTCAAAGACAAGCAGAATCACTGATAAGAAACGAGAGGGCATTTCAAGTGCACTGCAAAGTGAAAACAGAATATGTACCTCTGACACATTAGTCTGCTCATCGATGGATACGAAGATTTTGTAGAGAAGCGTTTCGAAATAATCACCCTGGACTCTGTTCATGACAAACCCCTCAAGCGGCGGCACTGAAAATGAAAATCAAGAAGAGGTTGTGTGGGTGAACACTGTACCCTAAATGTTTTCTCTGCTATTCTTCCAAATGGATTTGTGATCATCCCATCATCTCTTTGATCAATGATTCTCCCATCCACTATTATATACAATCTGTGGCACAAGAAGAGCAAAATCCTTTTATAAATAAAGCCTCTTTGATAAACTGCAGTGCATACCTGATATACAGCTGTCATCTGATATGGGCACATCGAGATATATATAGCCCCGGTTGTACAAACCTAAAAAAAAAAAAAAAAAACAATTGAGAAGATTAAAAACATAGAAAGTTTTTGTACTAAATGTACCACCCATAAAAACACAGGGCTTTAGACTGCGACTAAATGGTGGCTTTTTCCAACCACTTTTCCTGCATGTGCGACTACATTTTTGTTAGAGGTCATACTGGTCCGAATTCAAAATTGCCCCACACTTTTGGATTGTCTGCTGCCATTATCTGCTGTGCATGGAAACCAATCTTCTGCACAGGCCAGTGGACAGCTTTCCGCAGACCAGTACAGACTGGATGTTACCGCAGTGACTAAGACAGTTTGGCTATGACGTTGTTTTTATTAATATTTTTATTATTACATTATTAATATAATTATTCACTCCAGAAATAAAATGTGCTAATAATTTACTCACCCCCATGCCATGTTCATGTCTTTCTTTTGTCGAATGAAAGTAAGGTTTTTGTGGAAAACATTCCAGGATTTTTCTCTATATAGTGGACTTCAATGGGGATCAACAGGTTAAAAGTCCGAATTGCAGTTTCAATGCAGCTTCAAAGGGCTCTACACGATAACAGCTGAGGAATAAGCATCTTATCTAATGAAACGATTGGTCATTTTCTAAAAAAAAAAAAAAAAAAAGAAAAAAAAAATGTAAAAAAAAAAAAAAATTGCACACATTTTAACCACAAATGCTTGTCTTGCACTAGCTTGGCAACCACGACTTCACACATTACATAGTCACGTTGGAAAATTTTGAAAGATCACACATGGCGTAGGTGGAAGTACCGACTCAGCATTTACAAAGCAAACATGCAATGAAAGTCAAACGCCCTTTACAAGAAAGGTAAAACAATGATGCCGGACAATTTTGAAGTTGGAGGAGAAAATGAGATGGAGTTTTTTTGCCTTACCTTTTTGAACCAGAGTACACAGACGAAGAATTACCCACGATTGACCTTTATAACGTGATTAACTAATGCATAATGTCGTAGACATGCATCGTAGTGCAAGATAAGTATTTGTGGTTGGAAAGTATATCCACCTGTGTCCAGTCCCATGTGCATCACTTTGCGTGTCGGAATGTTTGAACCACCAGATCTTACTTATTTAGACTTATTTAATTACATTTTTAAATAGCTAGTCATACAAGTAGTAATATGAAAAATACAAATTATTTCAGGAAAACTAAATATTTGCCATATGCATTTCATATATGTGTACATTATTCTATAACATCATATATATATTCATACTGGCATTTAATGCCAGTTTAATGGGGTAATTTAATTTATTAGACACTGTTAAGCTTTTATTTGTGCACTTAACATGAGTCGATCTATGGAATGTGTGGGGAATGTTTTACCCAACAGAGTTTCTTTCACAGGCTTCTGGCTGCTTTATTTTTTACTAACCACCAGATAGTGCTGTTTTCGACACTCAAAACTTTGAATCTTTTCCCGAAAGAGTCAGAGGAAATTCTCAGTGCTTCAGGAGGCATCATTTGCCTGTCACTACTGTCAACTGTTTAATGAATGAGTGTCACGTCCCGCTTCTTTACTTAGAACCGGAAGATGCTCCCACTTTTGACGCAAGGCCTCATGGGGTGTTGGAAACTTGTGTATAAATTGTTTTTTTTTTTTGGAAAATGACCAATCGTTTTGCTAAATAAGACCATTATTCCTCATTTGGGATTGTATAGAGCCCTTTAAAGCTGCATTAAAACTGCAATTTGGACCTTCAACCTGCTGGCCATTACTGAAGTCCACTATATGTAGAAAAATCCTGAAATGTTTTCCTCAAAACTGAAGAAAGAAAGATATGAACATAAATATGAACATGAATAAGACTTCGATGACATGGGGATGTGTAAATCAGGAAATTAAAATTTTAGGAGTGAACTAATCCTTTAATAAGTGGAGTTTTTACATTTTGTACCATTAAAACATCCTTTTATAGTGTGATGTGACCTAGGAAAACCCAACACATGGTAAAATTTTACCTTTTTTAGGTTTTGATACCATGTGAAAGCTGGGTTCAAGTCCTTTCCAAAACTGTTTATAAACTTATTTTGTTTATAGCTTGAACGTAACCAAAGTTATGGCTATCTTAAATTGGCTGATAGCGATGATTTTCAGGAATGGAATTTTGAGAAAAACGGGTTTAAAGTGAGACGGCTTTCACTTTTCACATTACAGATTTACAGAGAGCTGTCTGTCAAGTCAGGAGCGCTAAACTGCATCATTACACAAACAGACTAGCCTCTGTTTTCCGTGGTTATCATGGGCATAATCTCCAAATTTTATGTTTAGATAGCACGAATAACGCAGCCTACCTTGTAGTAAAAGTAGTAAAACAACTGTTTGCGCACTGTGCATTAAAACAGACTGTCATCGGACTCCTCCTCTTTAGTAACTTCATCCTCATCCCCGATCCTTCATCTCTGGATGTGAAATAGTCCGTTATAACATCGTTTAGGGCACTGACATCACCAAGATTGAGCAGATTGAGACAAGTAAGATCGGTTAATTGAGCAGCCGCAGTACTTCAGACTGCGTTTTTGCACTCCGCCATCTCACGATATTAAAAAATAATAGATACACCTTTATTGAACATGTTACGTGGTTTATTTTGAGGTTAACTGTTTTTGTGGTGTTATGGGAAAGCACCTCCACAGCACATTCTTAACATAAGAGAAAGACGCAGTCATGTCCTTTTGCTGCAATAAATCGCTTGAGTGAATTTCGCCGAGATATTTTCAGAGATGATAAGACAAGATGTTATGCAATAATAATTTAATGAAACCCTAATTTTGACAAAAAAAATGTACATTCAACCTATTTTTCGAATTTCCTGAAAAAAGTCACAGCATGACATCCGACGGGTTTTCCCAGATCGCATCACAATTATGCAATATCATTGGTAATTGCACTTTTTCTGTTGTTGTTTTTTTTGTTTTTTTTGAAGGATTGGTCATAAGTGCTACTAAATCAGTATGTTTCACCATACGCAGTCCTGAAAAAGGATGACATTCAAAGCAAAGTCGTCTACATTCCATTATTACATTAATGCTAAAATCTAAGTACACTGACTTGTATTCATGCATAGAGCATGACCACATTATTTCAAGAGGTTTTCTGAAAGACTGAAACTGTCTTAGTGACACTCACTCAGAACCACGTTGTACTCCATTGATCCAGCCAGCTGGGGTCCAGAATCTATCATCTTATCAATGGCCGTCTTTTCCGCCACAGAGCAGATCTGAAATAAACCCAGCACAAAAGCACTTAAGGCCAGAGGTATTTCACTCCAGTTACAAACCTTCAATTGAACAACTAAAAGAGACTTCACGCAGTAAATACGAGGGAAAATGTAGCTGTTGAGAATAATTAGTTTTTTTGTTTTGCTCATCTTTTTTAGTTAATAATTACTAACCGTTAATGATGTGGTAGAAAACACAGAACAGAGTTGCATCATAAAAGAAATATTAAATGTATAATTTCGTTTTATTCTCTGTGATTCCATTTCTTTTAAAAAATATGATTTCCTTTTTTCCATTTCCGAAAGCCTAATGTAATCTTATGAACAAGACTAAAGAAACATTGTTAAATGAATCCGCCTTACCCTGATGTCATCCTCGGTGATATATCCGGTCTGTACCACCCACCAAGGCTCTACTGTGATCTCCACAGGTTTTGCTGGCAGGAGATCCCGAGCCGATTTCCTCCGGAAGAATTTCTAGCCACAGACAGATGCTGCTTAGGCAACAGTGTGAGGTTATCGCCGTGTGTACAAAGCACTGCTCTCTATGGATTACATCTTTCATCTTCAAAGGCAGCAATGAAACCATCCAGATTTGAGAAACATCTAATGAACATCATGGTGAAATCCCAGAAGAGCTTCCATGGAAGTTAACCACAACATCCTAATTGATCTACAGATTTAAACCAAGAGCGACTTACTTTGGAAGATCTGCACTGGTTCATTAGGTCGATGTACTGGTTCCTGCCAATCCCAAGCAGCCGCAGACCTGAAAGGTCAACAGTTAGATCAATAAATACACTAACAGACGCTAACTAGCAAATACTTTAGGTATGGACCAGGGTCAGAAACTTACTTTTCCCATTAAGGGGCAATATAGGGGCATTTTTTACATTTGTGTCTTTAATGTCAAATACTTACATTTACCAAATTACTTTAAACAATATTTTAAACTGTTGTCAACAACAACAGACTGTTTAAAATTGTATAAATGATACAAGTAAAAAACAGGAGCAATATTATGACAAAAATATTATTGTAGAGTATTGCCCCTTATATTGTAATAATGGTTATTAATATTGATATAGAACACAATATAAACATTTTTTATTGCATTTTGGGAACATCATATTCTGGCTTCACAGACAAACATATCGATCCATGACGTTATAGTCTAGCATAAATTATGCAAAAGCTCCCTTTATAATCACTGAAGCTACAAAATTAATCTTTTATTTCCATCGTATCTGCACTGTGTTGTTTATGATGAGGGAATACACAAGCGTGCGCACTTAACAACAGCTCCGGTGTTTTCAGCGCTTACTAATACAAGTCCTTCTGATTGGCCATTGCATTCCTAAGTTCAACAGAAATGCATTTGATTGGTTATAAGGCTCAACGCTGCACAAAAGAGCCCGTAAAAGCAATCTGATGCATGAGCAAATCTAAATGTAATTTTTAAAAATAATTTTCATTTCTTTTCACATTTCATTTTAATTGTGACAGCCATGTTTACCTTTAGTATCATGTAATTGTGCAGGAGCATTTTTTGGCTCCTTTTTCTCAATTTATGGGGCATTTTTGTTCATTTTGGTGGCATTTTTGCCTTGTTAATTTCCAACCCTGGTATGGACACTGAATCTGCAATCTATGATCTATGACCCTGTTTATAGCAGGATCAGAAATGAATGAGGGCTAGGGGCAAACATTCAATATAAGGGGGGGAAAAAAAAACCCACACAATTACATTTAATTAATTATAACTGTCGCTATTAAGTCAAATGCAAAAATGAAAAGCACTGACTGCGACATTGTACAGTAAAAGATGACATTCAAGCAAGAGGTTAATTTCACAGTTTAAGACCATGGACAATTATGTAATGTAATGTAATTAATAGAATTAATATGCTGGCTATTTACATTATGTAATTATGTTGATACATTTGTCACTGTTAAGCAACATTACAAAATCTGTACATAAACATAAATGCCATTTCAGATGCAGCTTTTACTCCATCTTTGCAGTGTTAAGATGTTAATAAAATTGGTAACAGTCTAGTATTCTGATTGATTGAAGTAACTGATTAAATGTTAATATTTGGCATACAAGATAATTAAAAAAATGCCCTCATAAAGGTAAAAAAAAAAAATTGGAAAGGTTCATTTCTGAACCTGGTTTACACCTGGCATATCTGTTCTGTAACCATGTACTGGTATGTAAAAAAAAAACACTGTTGCTTCCAAATATTTTTTCCAAATTTTAACTCACCATTTTTCCTTTGCATTACATTGTAATTGCAAATTTTCCTTAAATTGTAATCATTATGATCATTGCCTTAATAGTGTTCATTCCTTCTGCTTTAATTAATTTCATTAACAGCATGATTTGTATTATCATAGAACTGTACATTTCTGCCATACATTCTGCCAGACAGTCAGCTCTGATAAAAAAATTACTCTTAATGTAGTTAATGTGAAAACATGTATCTCCTGTAAAGATGTTTTGAAATGATATGTATTAGGGATGGGCAGTATGACCAAAACCTTATATCAAGTTCCAAGTAATTTTATTTCACGGTAATGATATACATAACAATATAGCCTAGTTATTTTGCTTTAAATAACCTCTCTAATATGATAGCAAAATTTTTGATACTACAGAAGAAATTTTATAATTCTTGTCACCACTGTCAATATTTAAAAAACTAATACTAGGCTTACTAAAAAAAAAAAAAAAAAAAAAAAAAAAAAAAAAAAAAAAAAAAAATCAAGCTTACTAAAAACAAGTAAACAGTCAGTGATAAAATAAGAATAAGAAACTAATTACCAGCTACAGGACAAAAAAAATTTACAGTAGAACAAATAAATAAGAAATGTTACATACACTGTAATAAAATGTATAAAAACATCTTATTCTTCACTGTGTAAATTAAATATACATTTCTTCTTTTTAAACTTACAAAAGTGATTTAATCAAGAGCAATGAGATTTGCAATGAGACTCTCTTTTGTTCTTTGATTAACATGATTGACAGACAGCAGGAATATTAGACTGCTGTCACTTTAAGAGCTGCCCGGATCCAATATACTGTTACACGTTTTCTTTCTCAGCTGTTTGCTTTCACATAAGACTTACTCAAATGCAAGTGTGTGTATTTAACAGTTAAAGACTTATAAAGCAGCAAAACACAACTCAGTTTAATACTCCCGTGCTCTATGAGCACCGTCTTCACACCGTCTTGACAGTGCTCAGACACTTATAGTGAAATGAGTTCTGGTTGTGTTTTAGCATTATAAAATAACTTGTTTTTAAACTGCAATGCTTAAAAATGTGCTCAAACGACACAGCAACATCAAGTGAGCATGCATCAGCGATAGAGACCATAGTCCAAAATCTCTACTGGTTAATTGTCTCTACCAGTATACCGCCCACCTCTAATATGTATCATGAAAAGCACTATACAAATAAATTTTGGACTTTGGATGTACATGTATATATATGAAGCAAAATGGATAATAGACAAGTGATCAGGTGGCCCTACAAATGCTACAAATTCTATGTGGCTTACATGTGTTTTCGACTACCTCTGAAACATTTTGGACCTAGTTTACACCTCTATTCAGCGCTGACCACTTATGCATGTAATTGGTAGGACATCATGGATGTCCTTTAGTGTTTGGAGGAACCTCGGTGACTTTAACCTATTCCTCTATGCCCCAAATCCTGCCTTCCTGGGGCCTCAGCAGCCTGTCCCACACCATGCATACAGGCACAGGGGTCTGGGATCATTAGAGAAGGCCAGGCCTGACCGCGACGTGCCAGGCATGATGCCAAAGACTGTAGGGTGAGCTGTGAAGGGCAGGAGTGCAGCCTCTCTTCAGACAGAGAGATTAGAGTGAGAGACCCATGCACATCCTGCTGGCTACCTTCTGTCTACCCAACCCAAAGAACATGTTCTCTGAGATCTCTAAACTTGCACAGCCAGCTATTATGGGCCAATTACAAATTATTTGTTTCATAACGCAGTTTAATGATGTGCTATTATGCCAATGATTTTGTACCCAGATGCTTTAGGGTACAAATATATATAAGGCTGTACAGCCTTGTACATAATTCACTTTAATCTGTCCCTGCAATGCACATAAGTGTGTTGACATCAATTCCCCTAAGATACGCCAGCACATTTCTTTCAGTTGAATAATGACAAGACATATGGGTACATGTAATGGGTTTGTAAAATGCAATGATACTATACTTTTTTTTTTTTTTCCACAAAATTATATATGATGGTTTGTCTTCTTGTACTGCTTGTACACTGTTATATTGCTCCATCGTGATGACTGCAAAACTCATTTGCACAAATGAATAATCCAACTAGCCATATGAAATGCCACAGTCCAAAGTCTAAATACATTTTATGTCAGTGTCTGTCTATTTACACAGTATGTTACACTTAAACCTCAGACACTATTGCCTGCAGTGATATAAATCATGCTGAATACTGGGCACATACTGTGCTATTATAATATATTTAACATTCAATTTGAAGGGACTGTTCCATATATTTGCCATTTAGATAATAACTTTAGAACTTACACTGACTGAGGATTAACTGCATAATTTTTATTTTAAAATTTTAAAAAAGCATTATTTAATGTTATTTTAAAATGTTGCCATTTAATGTACCGTTACCATTGTAATTTAGAATTTTTATAATAATCATACTTCATACTTCATTTTCATACTGTAACATTTTCATGAACTATTTCATTTTGTTAAAACTTTATAACAATGTTCAATTTCTTATCATTTGTTAATGTATTAAGAATCATACACTACCAGTCAAAAAATTTTTAATGTTTTTTAAAGAAGTCTCTTCTGCTCACCAAGCCTGCATTTATTTGATCCAAAGTACAGCAAAAACAGTAAAAACATTAAATATTTTTACTATTTGAAATACCTGTTTTCTATTTGAATATATTTTAAAATCTAATTTATTCCTGTGATCAAACTAAATTTTCAGCATCATTACTCCAGTCTTCAGTGTCACATGATCCTTCGGAAATCATTCTAATATGCTGATTTGCTGTTCAAGAAATAATTCTCATTATTATTACGAATATTTAAAACAGATGAGTAAATTTTTTCAGGGTTCACACAATACCATTTGTGGAAAGAAATTATAGAAATTAATACTTTTATTTAGCAAGGATGCTTTAAATTGATCAAAAGTGATGATAAAAACATTTATAATGTTACAAAAGATTTCTATTTCAGATAGATGCTGTTCTTCTGAACTTTCAATTCATCAAAGAAACCTGAAAAAAAATCTACTCAGCTTTTTTTAACATAATAATAAATGTTTTTGAGCAGACGATCAGAATATTAGAATGATTTCTAAAGGATCATGTGACTGGAGTAATGATGCTAAAAATTCAGCTTTGAAATCACAGGAATAAATTACATTTTAAAATATATTCAAATGGAAAACAGTTATTTTAAATAGTTAAATTATTTTTAAATTTTACTGTTTTTGCTGTACTTTGGATTAAATAAATGCAGGCTTGATGAGCAGAAGAAACTTCTTTAAAAACATTAAAAATCTTACTGTTCAAAAAATTTTGACCGGTAGTGGGTATTTATTCCAGTATAATGTTAATTTCTACATATACCAACAAATTTTTAACATTTCAGTTATAAGTTAGGATTAGTTAATGTATTATAAATAAACATAAACTAACAATGAACAGTACTATATTCAAAAATATTAAGCTAGATATTAAAAATCCTGTTCATTTTTAGTTCATGATACCTCATGCATTAACTAATGTTAAGAAATGAAACCTTATTGTAAAATGTTACGCATGTTTTTATATTCATATATTTCACATTTTTAAATATAATTCTAATCATTATTTATGCCACACATGAGCAGCATTAATCAGTAAATGCATCTTTTGTGGTATATATTGCACTTCTGAAGAATTACTACAATAAAAACATTCATTAAAATATTTACATTCACTATTAGTGAGAGTAATTCTGTGCCACTTTATTCTGAGTGGGCAATGTACAGCCGTCTCTAGCGACTTGTGGCCTCGTTAGTGTGCATGAGCAGTCAGCAACAGTAACAAATAATGATTCCCAGCTCTGACAGAGAGAGAGAACAACTTACAGTCAGCAGCAGTGAAGTTGGGCAGGGAATCATAACTCTTCTCACAGTTCATGATGTCCTGAATGAAGAGGAAAGAGACTGGGTCATGCACTTCCAATCAAATGAAGTCCAATGAAACAACAGTTTCAGCTAAGAATCACAAATTCTGTCATAATTTAGTCTTCCTCATGCCTTTCAAAACCCATATGACGTTCTTTCCTTGATAGAAAAACAAAAAGAAAGCTGCTCTTCACCAGAGAATGCAAATAAATGACGACCATAGCTGATTTTCTCACACAAAACTATCAAAGAGCTTTAAAAAAAAAAAAAAAAACATTTGTTGTGTTTTTATTGTGAGTTTGACAGCCTGGTTCCCATCCACGTTCATTGCATGGAAGAAAGCTGCATTAAAGGGGTCATCGGATGCAAACTTCACTTACATATTGTTTGAACATTAATGTGTGTTGGCAGTGTATGTACAAATCTAACCTATAATGCTAAAAATCCATGAAGTGATTTTTACGTAATCTGTAAAAAATTCTCAGATGCTTGTCGGTGTGGCGTCAGAAATGAGTATAAGGTTTTTTTTTTTATGAATCTCCGCAATCACCTTTCCTAATAACGTGCTAGTTAACGATTTTCGCGGCTAAATGCGGCTAAAGTAAGCAATCTCTCAGAGCAAAAGAGAGAAGAGAGCAGAGCTCATTTGCATTTAAAGGAACAATCCATCAGAATGGGATGATTTTTGCAGAGCTCATTTTGACAAGGTAAAAAGGGTGTTGTTTTACACAACTACTGAGAATTTTAAGTATAAATTTTAAGTCTATAACATATAAGTATATTATAGACTTTTCATTAAGACCCTAAAGAATCATATCAACTTGTGGAAAATGGGCATCCGGAGATACTGTTGTCTAACTTACATCCCTGCTCCGGCATCGAAACAATGGAGGTCGTACTGTTACAGCTGATCTGAGGTAAGACGCTCATGTCAATGAACTATCATGGGAGCGGCCTCTGTCGGTGTGACGCCAGGGGGATATTATTTTTACAGATTAACTAAAAACCGCTGCATGGATTTTTATCATTATACGGTAGATGTGCACATACACTGCCAACACACATTAATGTCCCAACATGTGAAAGTGAACTTTGCATCCGATGACCCCTTTAAAACTTCTTCTTTCTCAGAGGAAAGAAAGTCATACACGTTTGGAATAACATGAGAGTGAGTAAATAACGATAGTGAACTTTCTCTTTGAATGCTCTCAGCACATCAGAACATATATTCAAAAACTAAGAACGCTGGTAAATGAATTTGCTTAAGTGACACCAGAAGACAGAAACCAGACACTGTTGTTTTATATAATAAAATATGGTAAGCTGACACTCTGCATGCGTCATTTACAGTAATCCTCATAAGCTCAAACAAAATACAACTGTATAATAAACGTACCTGTCTGAAACATTATCAGAATGCAGAACTTTTACTGTAATGAGCATAACAAAAGCAAATAATACTAGTAAACAGTTAATACTTCTCTATCACCTCTATCATTAAAGGAAGAAAAACACTTTCAGAGTAGATCAGTAAAACACTGAATGCTTGGATGCCATCCCATGTCTACCATATGTTGTGACTCTTTTCACAGAATCAGTGGTAATATAAATAATAAAGAAGTGCTGTTTGAGAAAATTAAATTAGTAAATACTTTAGAGATGCGGCCGTGGGGCTTACATAGGTAATATGTGACCCTGCAATAGCCAAAAATACATTGTATGAGTCAAAATGATCGATTTTTCTTTTATGCCAAAATCATTATATTAAGTAAAGATCATGCTCCATGAAGATATTTTACAAATTTCCTACTGTAAATATATCAAAACTTAATTTTTGAGTAGTAATATGCATTGCTAAGAACTATTTTCTCGATTTTCTCAATATTTTGATTTTTTTGCACCCTCAGATTCCAAATTTTCAAACAGTTGTTTAACAAATTCAGGTGATTTGAGCGAACCTCCATGATGCTGATGTAGTAGGAGAAGGGGGTGACCCGCAGACCCTTGACCATGATGTCAGACAGGTGGTAGGGGTAGAGCATCAGATGGTCCCGGCTGTACTTCAACAGCTCTTCATAATACTTGCGTTCATCCTTCTTCACATGCCTGACTGTTAGAGAAGAGGTTTTTGACAGTGTTGTGGGACACTAAATCAGGGCAACGGTACTCATTATTTCAGTGTAATTACATTTGCTGACAGCAGCTACAATGAGGTTGCTGGTCTGGCCAGAGTGAAGTGAGAAACACAAATGGCTCGGAACAATGTCAGAATGACAAATAGGAGTTGTGGAAGAGAAAAGCAATGGATTTTCTTAATTCATCTAATTCTTACCTAGGTTATTGCGGAAGCGAAGCTGGTTTCGGATACTGTATAAAAGAACCTGCTTGTCATATTCACGCTGCGAGTTTCCCAGACTCTATGAATAAAGCAAGAAGACAATTAAAACACTGCAATTCCAGTGGACAGAATTATGCAGTGTAATGTAAAAAACACAATGTTTGGCATTATGTGAATGTGAATTTGTGTTTGTCTGATTTTAATGTGAAAGAAACATCAAGTCAATATTCAAAAAAGTCATGTCCATATGAAAAAAAAAAATTAAATGTGATAAAATACTTCCAAAGCCACAATTTCTACGCTGTCCACATTTATGATACATCCCAATATTTCTACTAAATCTCAACATTGGTCTTATTTATCCCTTTAACTCTTTGATACATAGTTCTGTTTTTCTATACTTATAATTCTTCTATGCTATTTTATATTGCAGTGGACAGGTAACTCTCAAAAAATCTTTTCTGAAATAAAATAAATCAATTCTACATATGAATAAATAAACAATAAATAAAAACATACACATTATAATTTAAATTTTTCAATGCAATATTGTACTGTATACGCTACCAGACAAAGGCTAAACAGTAAGTTTTTTTTAAAGAAGTCTCTTCTGCTCACCAAGCCTGCATTTATTTGATCCAAAGTACAGCAAAAACAGTACAATTTTGAAGTATTGTATAAAACTGTTTTCTATTTGAATATATTTTAAAATGTAATTTATTCCTGTGATTTCAAAGCTGAATCATCATCATTGAATGATCATCATTACTCCAGTCACAAGATCCATCATAAATAATTCTAATCTGATTTGCCGCTCAAAAAATGTATTATTATTATCAACGTTGGGCAAGTTACTTCAAAATGTAATACATTATATATTACTAGTTACTGTCTTTTAAAAGTAATTAGTTATATTACAATATGACTTTCTCTGAATTGTAATGCGTTACACTACTTTTAAGTTACTTTTGAGTTACTTTCACCAAAATATCCACAGAAGTATGACTAGGCATTATAAAATACCAAAATGTAGTTTATTGCTGCTCATTATAGTCGAGGGTAATGAGGTATGTCAATATAGCATAAAATTATAAAATCATATTTAGATAGGCTACCGGTATGTAAGTCTACATTAACACTACTTGTAGTTTAGGTAAAAAACAAATAAACACAAAACTATTATATTTATAAATAATGCCGGTAAATAAAGCAAATTGTTATAATGTTCAACAGGGGTGATTCTAGGATTTTCATTTTAGGGGGGCTCAGCCCCCAATGAGGGTATAATAACAAATAAATAAAATAAAAAATGTTTGACTAATAGGGGTGGTATACTATACTTATTGCAATATTCCACTATATTGTATAGATAGGTATAACGTTTTATTACTGAATAAGCCAAATACAAGTCTTTCTGATCTCACACACACGTTTACTGTACAAATACAAAATTTTACTGTTTGCATTTCTAGTACAAGCCTCTTTCCTTAGCTGAAGTATGCAAACATCTTTGCCACATGCACTAGAAACAATTGAAAGTTAAATTTTCAAATGAAAATGGCAACAGGATCGTTTTATAAAGTATGCGTTAATGTGCTTCATTTTTGCTGGAGCGATGAGGGGTGAACACAGCGAAAACGTAGGCTACAGTAGATGCGTCATATTCTGAGTTAGCTCAGAGTTTTGAGAATCTGTTTTTTTTGTGAGTGAGATGAATTAATGCATGTTCACATTTAGTCTAGAATACAGTAACATCATGTTTACTCCCAATAGGAGACTTGTCAATCAATAAATAGGGGTAACTGCTGTTACTGCTGTTACTTATTTGAAAAAGTAACTCAGATATTTTCTTAGAAATTCAAATTCAAAAGTAATGCGTTACTTTACTAGTTACTTGAAAAAAGTAATATTATTACATAACTTGCCTTAACCCCAACACTGATTATTATGTTGAAAACAGCTGAGTAGACTTTTTTCATTTTTTTTGATGAATAGAAAGTTCCAAACTACAACATTTATCTGAAATATGAATATTTTGTAGCATTATAAATGTCTTTTTCATCACTTTTGATCAATTTAAAGCATTCTTACTAAATAAAAGTATTAATTTCTACAATTTCTTTCCCAAAAAAAAAATTCTGACTCCAAGCTTTTGAATGGTATAATGTTACAAAAGCTTTTTATTTCAGAATCAAAGAACCCTGAGAAAAATGTTTTCAGCTGTTTTAAATATTGATAATAATAATAATAATAACAATAAATATTTCTTAAAGAGTAAATCAGCATATTACAATGATTTCTGAAGGATCATGTGACATTGAAGACTTAAGTAATAATGCTGAAAATTTTGCTTAGATCACAGGAATAAATTATGTTTTAAAATATATTTAAATAGAAAGCAATTATAATAGTAAAAATAGTTTTTGCTGTCTTTTTGGATCAAATAAATGCAGGCATGGTGAGCAGAAGAGACTTCTTTAAAAACTATTAAATATCGTACTGTTCAATTACTTTTGACTGGTAGTGTATATTATTTCAAAGCACGATGAAACATTAAGATATTTTATTCCCGCATGCTTTAATAATTCATGCGGTCTCCAAGAGAATTTTAGAAGAAACATCTGAAACAAAGTTGACACAAAACATGCACACATTACATAATGCAATGAATAATTTATGTACAAATAGGCATTTATTATTATTATTATTAGCCTTTTTATATCTACTGATGTGCAACTTTTATGCAGAGGAATCTGATGACAGTAACTAAACGACAGTGATGATGATAATGATGTGTGTATGTTTCCAGATGACTGAATGAATGAGATGAATGACAGAATCTCTGGAAATCATGCTGATGCTGTGAATTATTATGCAGGTAGGGCAGGCACTAATGGGAAAGTCGTGTCAAATGGTGTTTGTGTCCGCTGAAGACATGTGAGCTGCGTGTTACTGTACCTGTTTGACATTTGCTGGCAGTTTGTTCCACGGGTAATTCTGCCTGATGTGAAATTCTACGTCCGTATTCATTGCTGGACTCGAGCTCCACGGTTATTCAAACAGATACTCACGGGCTTTCGGGTAAGTCCGAGATGACTGTACCCTCCCGGTACTTATTCAGTAATAAGACACCGTTAGGCAATTAAATGTCTCCTTTATGAATGTTATTTTAGCCTTGACAGTGAACGTCCACTTCCTTGTTGTATTTTTAAGCCAGCCTTCGTCACGCTTCTGGCTATGTACGTCACTTCCGCTCAGCGCGTGACGAAAGGGGATTAGTTTGAAGTGCAGAACAGTAGTGATGGGAAATCCGACTCATTTTTGCCTGTCGGTTTTTGACGGTTAGAAAAACTGATTCAGCGGTTCTTTGCCTGAACATCACATCCCTATTATCCAACAAATCCATATGGAGCACACATCGCTGTGAAAGTTATATTAATAAGGATTTTACTGTAATTTCATGTATGTCATTTGAGTTTATTGCAGGTATGAGTCGACGCATAGTGTTTCAGAACCTAAATACAGATTTAGATTTAGTCCCGTCTTTTTGAGTTGGTTCAACGGAATCGTAAAAAAGATCCGACTCCAATGAACGATTCATTCGCAAGGCATCGCTGCAGAACAAACATTAAAACGCGTTGCATTGAAATATAGTAAGGGTGTAACCAAAAGAAACCGTGATGGCATAAAACGAAACTCACATGCTATCTTTGCCCACACTTTATTATAAAACTATGATGAAGCTTTTGATACAAATATCTTCTGTTTGTGTTCAAATAAATGCATTAACCACACCTATGTCAATGTCACTAGGTAGGAAAGCAGAGCAGTTGGCAAAACAAACACAGCTGTGTGCATCAAAGGGAAGAGGTGACATTACTAAAGATGATGCTCCCTTGCTGACATTCCAGACTCCATGGCATTCTGGGACTGTCATATAATCTGCCTAGATGCATGTTTGTTTTTCTTTCCCTCTGCAGCAATCTAAACATGACAGTAATTCATCTTCTACCAGCATGCAGCTGGGAGCTGATGATAGGGCTATAAGGAGTATCTGCACCAGTATCTACAGTTCAGTTTGTCTGATATGTGTTTTTTTTTTCATTTGCACGTTTGCTGCCCTTTTCGTTTTCTTTTATGTTGATTGTGAACGTTAGTATAAGGCAATTGATTGCTCACTATCCATCTTATTTTTCCCATAACAGCAGGCACGGCCATTTGTACATTTTATGGGTCTTGTTTCCGATCTCATCCGCGTCCAGCAGTTTTTAGCTGTATGAAACAGCTAATTTTGCTGCTTGATATTGCAAATTGGTGCGTCTTAATATATTATTTTAATGTCTTGAACACACTGGTTTGTGGTGTAAACAATTTTACAGTTTAATGCACGGCTAACGAACCAGAAGTCTTGCCAAAAGTCTTACTTCCACCTTGAAGAATAAGGTGGATAGGACTTATTTTCACACTGACGGAAATATATAAAAAGATATGTTGAGAAACAGGCTTTGCAATTCCCACTGATCATTTTTATTTTGACTTTTCATAAGTCTCTATGTAACATAAAGCCTGTGAGACTAGATAACACAAATGAAAGGTAAAAAACAATACATTTTTTATTCAAGAAACCGAAAACCATGATTTGACACATGGGCAAGATATTAAAAAAATCTAAAATCTTCAAAAAGTCTTGAAAACATCCAATACACCACAAGAACCGCAAGAATTAGTGTTTTAAGTACATTAACAAACATTTAACAAGGTTAATGAATCCATCGGGGTATTTCAAAATGAAACACAAAATTGTCATTTCAGTACAAAAAGATATGAAGCTAAAACCTTTTACATAAAAGAATAGGTGTAATATCTTAATAGGTGTTGTATTGTTGTCTCCTCCTTAGGCAAGGCAAACCAAGGTAACCGGGCATAACAGTTCAGCTGTTCACCGTACTCATCCTAGCCATCAGCACTGCACTATATTTACCAGCTTCCTGGGTTACACAAGCCTGCCAAGGGGTGTGCACAAGCCCTCGACCCCTTCCTCTGTCCTCCGGATAAGCCGGGTTCTCTGTCACTGCCATAGAAAACATACAAAACGCATGGTGCACGGCCTACCACTGTGGGAACAAACAAGGGGAGGGTCACATGTGAGTCCCGGACGACAGGAGCCCCCCAGACTATTCTAGGTAACTGGAATGTACACAGCGACCTCATGGCAAACTCCAAACTTGAGACCTCACGTCTTTCTCCATGCCACTTTTGACTGTGTCGTCTCTGAGAAAGAAATCCAGGAGAAATGTATTCGCTTTTATACTGCTGAACTGTGCCTGATTCAGTTCAGACTCATCGACTTGAGTGTAAAGAACAAACAGGTGAGTTCAAGAGCTACTTTGAAAATATCTAAAACAGGATTTAACTGAAGAAATGTTGTAAATTCTGAACATTTACTTTTAAAAAGTAGTTTACCTCTTGTAGGTCTTGAATTGCTGTAATGCAATGCAAGTTTACAGCAGTTGTTGTTACTGTCATTTTCACAACTGTACTGGCGACTGAGAGTCCACTGTCTATTTTAAAGTCTTTTTTAAATAAGTGCAGCTGAAATATGATATGGTGTTTTTTATCTTTGGGGAATACTTTCAGCTTTGTTGTGGTGTCTCAGAATGCTCTTTAATAACAAGAAAATAACAATTAGCATCCCAAAATAGACATCAGACAGGCCCATGTGACCTGGAGTGAAATAAAATCAGTAGCTGTCTCTGGGGTGATTAGACGACTTAGCGTTGATAATAGCCCCATGAAATGTCCTCGTCTAAATGGTTAGGCTGTCAAGGGCAAACTTACCGAGGGGATCAGAAACAGCTGGCAAGTGATACAACGGTGTTGATAAACTTAGCTTTGATAGCGAAATGTAGCCAAGCATTGCACATGGATGCATTAAAATGATTTAAGGGACACTGGAACAGAACGCTGTGACCTGGCACTAAACACCAAGGGTGATAAAATAGAGAGAGGGAGCGAGGAAAGGGAGGAAAGGTTGCATAATGACTGAAATGTAATTTGAAAGTAAACTCTCAATTCTTTCCCTTCACAGCATGGCTAGTACATCAACAGAGATCTTTCAGTTTAAGGACCAAGAGCTTCCTGCTCACCTCCTGTTTCAGTTGAACATACTGAGGCAAGAGCAGATCTTTACAGATGTGATCTTGTGCACTGAAAACAAGGAGATCCCATGCCACAGGAACGTCTTGGTTTCAAGCAGCCCGTACTTCCGAGCCATGTTCTGCAGCAACTTCCGGGAGAGTAACCAGGCTAGGGTGGACTTGAAAGGCATCGCGTCGGAAGTCATCGAATGTGTCGTGGATTACATCTATACTGGCACCATCACCATTTCTATGGAGTTGGTGTTGCCCCTGATGCAGGCGGCCTCCATGCTACATTATGGGAGGCTCTTCGAGGCCTGCTCCACTTTCCTACAGGAGCAGCTCAACCCGGAAAACTGCTTGAGCATGATCCGGCTCTCTGAGATCCTTCATTGCGATAGCCTCAAGGAAAGAGCCAAAGAAATGGCTGTGCGGTGTTTCTCAGATGTAGCTGCTTCTGAAGACTTCTGCGAACTCTCCCTTCCCGAGTTAATGTGCTACCTGGAGGACGACCGACTCTGTGCGGAGGAGGAGCAGGTTTTCGAAACGTTACTTGCTTGGATTCACCATGACCCTTTCTCCCGAAGAGGAGCCATTCATGACCTCTTCAAGAAGGTTCGGTTGCGGTACATCCATCCGACGTACCTCTTCCAGTTTATCGCCAACGATCCGCTCGTCCAGTCGTCTACATTGTGCACCGAGATCATCGAGTCTGTGCGACGTCTCATGTTTTCTGTAAGCGCCAAATGCACTCAAGAGTTGAAGCCTCTTTGGACTACACCACGTCGCTACACGTGCCGAGAGACTTTTGTGGTAGTTGGAGGCCGGAAGAACAACGAACAGACGTCTCGAGAGGCGCTTCTCTACGATGAACGGACACAACGGTGGCAGTGGCTTGCGAAACTACCTTTGCGACTCTACAAGGCGGCATATGTGTGTATTCACAGCATTCTGTATGTGGTCGGTGGCCTTAGTCTTAGTTTGGTTTCTGGAGACAGTGCAGTTAGTGCCACGGTTTATACTCTCTCACTAAAGACCAACCAGTGGAGGACTGCTGAGCCCATGTTGGAGCCACGTTATGCTCATCAGTGCGTCTCGTATCTTCACTTCATCTTCGCTCTTGGTGGAATAGGGCCGGATAAGCAGATCTCAAATACGGTGGAGCGCTACAACAGCATGTTTAATCAATGGGAGGCAATGGCGCCGATGCCCACGGCGGTCCTACACCCTGCAGTCGCAGCCAACGACCAGAGGATTTACGTGTTTGGAGGCGAGGACGCCTTGCAGAATCCAGTGAGACTGATTCAGGTAACAAAAGTCATTCTGAGAATGGGCTTCGTTCAAGGTGTTATCCCACATGACAAATGCCTTTTGTCTCCACAAGGTTTATCACATATCACGCAACTTGTGGTCTAGACTGGAAACCAGGACAGTGAAGAATGTCTGCGCACCTGCTGCTGTGATAGAAGACAAGATTTATATTGTTGGAGGTGGGTAAAATTGTAATGAAAAAATATGGAAAATCCCATTAAAAAAAGATTTACGTTGCTTAAAAAATCCACATCGTTTTATACATATTTTGGACTATGGGGAGCAGCCATTTTTTCGATTATCTGTTGCTATTTTTACCAAGACACAACTCGGAAAATAAAATACTGATACTGATGCCACACTGTACAGCTTCTTGGTTGAACAAGAGAAGCAATGTAAGTCTTCTCTGCTTTTCTAGCGATAAGAAGAGGAGAAAAGAATGGGAAGATGCCTGTGGATGAATAACACTTTCTAAAGACTTGCGTCTTTGTTCTCTCCACTTTAGCCCTGATGCCTTTGAGGCTTTTAGTAGACCACAGCTACTGAAAGAGCTTACAAACGGCAGAGACAAGAAACGCTAGATGCCATCCTAAACATGCTGACGCCTGTCATAACGCCACAGCCACTGAAGGAGTTTCTCAGTGTGGATTTCACTCGATATCCGGGGGCATTTAGACTCCTTGTGGGAAAAAAATGATGGTACAACATTTGGTTTTAACTTATGCTTATATCCATTGCCACCTGTAAGCTCTTTCATTAGCTGTGGTCATAGTGTAAGTATTTTATTTTCCGAGTTTTGTATTCAGAGTTGTGATGAGGTAAAAATAGCAACAGGTAGCGCCAGTAGCTCACTGTGAACATTTCATGTCATCAAAATAATGCCGCCCCACATAGTCCAAAATACGTATAAAACGATGTGGATTTTTAAATAACATAAATCTTTCATGGATTTTCTCTTACATATTTCAGTAAAAGACATTTATGTTATATTAAGCCATACAAGATTCCCTTTAAGGCCCCCCAATACTCACAACAATATTTGAATTTGTTTTAAAAGTTATTTTAATCTGTGGGAACTTCTAGTTTCTGTGAAACTGTTTATTTAGTATTATTTTAATTAATTTTAAGTCATCTTGAGGATCACTTCCCAGTTTGGTGAGTCTCCCTAGTGGGCCCTGTGAACCCTTTTTTGAGAACCAGATTGAATTTAGTTAGTTAACTGAATACACTAGGAATATGAATAAACTCAGACTGAATGATTCCACTCCTTTGGCCTGTATGATGACGAATAATTGTTTCTCTACATCTCTATTCAATCTAAACCTCATTCACAAAATGATTAAATAATACAATTCCACAAACTGGTTACCTCGACATAAAATCACATTTCTTCCCCTACAAATCTAAATGTCATGAACAAATTAATGAACAGACATAAAAACCTCAAAGCTAATCTGTTCATGAATCTGACAAATGTTGTTGTTAACATTAAGGTCAAGATTAACCAGAGCATAATAAATAGCGCAGCATTCAATAAATGTTTAGATGAAATGTAATGACATCTGTGGTCAAGAGAAAAAAATCTTTCCTTTTGCTAGGATCACACAGCAATCCATCCATGAAACATTATGCATCATTTGATGAGCTGATGCATTAATTAAACAGCTGTTTATTTTTAGGATACACAAGAAGAGTGATTGCCTACGACACCAAAGCTAATAAGTTTGTGAAGTGCACCAACATGAAGGAGAGAAGGATGCACCATGCAGCCACAGTCATCAATAACAAACTCTACGTGACTGGAGGACGTTTCCTCAACGCCCATGATGTCATCGAAGACTCAGACTGCTTTGAGTGCTACGACCCTAAAACAGACGTGTGGACTTCTAAAGGATCGTTACCATACAAACTGTTTGATCACGGCTCACTTTCGCTGATCTGCGTCTCCAACCGCCCCAACCCACCATGACTGCTCAGAGAGCGCAACACCTCGGCTTGGGCGTCCTGTTCGCTCCCTTGCTCATTAAGGGAAATGAAAAATATGGAGCTGGAAACCATCTGAGGAAGGTTGCATTAGTTTGTGGGTTGAGTACATCTCAGCTGTGGCTTTGATGGTATGCTGCTGGTGCTCGCCAGCATCTGTGCCGTCTTAAATCAAAAGAGATTTGAGCTGGCAATTGCAAGTGTCACAGTGGACCTCAGGGAGTGAGCCCAGGACCTCAGAGCAAAACGGCAGACTTACGCAATGTACAGCTGTCCCTGCAGAACTGTGACCTGAAAATCTTCAGACAGATGTTTCTTGTCATGATCTCCTCTCTCAGAATGGCTTAAGCGGCCAAATTTTAGTGAATACTGCCTTGTTAGCCTGAATTTAATTGGAATCCAGGAGATATGACCATCTTTTTAGTCAGTGTAAAATCTACAAGCATAGGGTGTTTGACTGTTTGATGAACTAATTGATGAAGTGAAGAGAACATTCCCTGAGAGCTGTGATGTGCGGTCAGTTCTATGTAATTAATGAAGGCCAAAAACGAACCTAATGGATCATGAAATGCTTGATGTACCATGGACGCTAAAAGTATGTGGACACCTGCGTCTAATTAACATGGTTTACTGTTTCTGCTTCACACATATAACTAACAGATGCATAAAATCAAGCATACAGCCATGCAATCTGCTGAGATGAACATTTTCAGTATGGGGCCTTTTCTGTTCCAGCATGACAATGGATGCATTTTGGGGTTTGGAATGTGGAAATTAACTGGGTGAACTTTTACAGATGCACAAGGGTGATTATATTGAAATTAAATATGCTTTTTCAATTTTCATTTGCTCAGCAAAATAAAATGAAATCAACTGCAGCAGTGGTTCTTAAAGGGATAGTTCACCCAAAAAAATAAAAACTCTGTCATTAATTACTCACGACGTTCCAAAAACGTAAGACCTTCGTTCATCTTCAGAACACAAATTAAGATATTTCTGATATAAAAGCTTTCTGACCCTGCATAGACAGCAACGCAACTGACATGTTCAAGGCTCAGAAAGTTAGTAAGGACGTCATTAAAATACTCCATGTGACATCAGTGGTTCAACCATAATGTTATGAAGCTACGAGAATACTTTTTGTGCTCAAAGAAAACAAAAATAACGACTTTGTTCAACAATTTCTTCTCTTCCGTATCAGTCTTCGACATGTATTCATGAGAGTATCACAACCCATGCGTGTGGTGCTGCTGACGCAGGAACCAGTGTTTTGACATAGAACGTCTTGTATATAAGTAAGGCTGGGCAAAAATTTGCAAGTCATCTTCTCTGTCGAAATCTTCAGACATGTTTACAAAGACAAAAAAACACAGTTTTATGTACATTGTGCGTCTTCTTCTGCTTGTAAGCAAAGCACAGCGCATCTGGGTACGTCAGACGCACCACATGCATGCATCTACATGAGGGTGAGTAATTAATGACAGAATTTGAATTTTTGGGTGCACTATCCCTTTAACATTCCTACTGAAAAAAAACGGCTTTAAAATTGTTTAAATGAAGTTCTTAGCAATGCATATAACTAATCAAAAATTACGTTTTGATATATTTACGGTAGGAAATGTACAAAATATCTTCATGGAACATTACTTAATATACTGATGATTTTTGGCATAAAAGAAAAGTCGATAATTTTGACCCATACTATGTATTTTTGCCTATTGCTACAAATATACCAATGCTACTTATGACTTATTTTGTGGTCCAGGGTCACAAATAGGCTGAATCTGCAGTGGTTGGAAGATTCAAGTTGTAGCTCTCTCAAAGAATTCCCAGTTTATCAGGTGTAATTACAAGTTCTACGGGGACCTGAACCCTTTTTACAAGTTGGAATCTCATAATTACGATACTAATGACATTGCGTGAATGCAACTTTAAATAAGGGAGACATACAAAATTCACATAGCGGTGGGTCCCCAGGACTAGGATTGAAAACCACTGGCCTATACCCTGATAGCATACGCACATCATGGAGATGTCCATTTGACATCTACATTTACATCTGCAAGACATATTTTTAAGAGTGTTTGCTCATTTGCAATATGACTATAGGACGTTTCCTATCAAATGTCAAATAGATGTTTATTAGATGTCTTTAAGATGTTTATTATTTAGAATGTATGTAAAACTGATATCTTAAGGAAAAAGGAAGGAAAGGAAACTATGTGATGTGTGGCTAAGTGTGGTGACCCATACTTGGAATTTGTGCTCTGCATTTTACCCATGCAAGTGCACACACACACACAAACACAGCAGTGAGAACTGAACAAACACACACACCAGGAGTAGTTGGTAGCCCATGCTGCGGCGCCCGGGGAGCAGTTGGGAATTCAATGCCTTGCGCAAGTTGGTCACTCCTCCCACCTACAGTCCCTGTCGGACCTCAAGACTCCTACTCAAACCCTGCCAGACCTCGAGACTCGAACTTGAACCTGAGACTCAAACCCGCAACCTTTGGGTTACGAGTCCAGACCACGACTGCCTTAAAGATGTCTGTCAGATGTTTGTACACAGCAGATGCTTTCCAGATCAAGCGATCTTTAATAGACATCTTGCAGATGTACGTGTGCTCTAGGTCCTGTTTGAGAACCAATAAACTACCACATTTCAACAATTACAATTCCAACTTTAGAAAGCCCCTTGCAGCAGTGTTTGCTAGTTTTCGGGTCATGAGGGCCATGTAACACAAAATACAATTTTATAGTGGTTTTTTTTTTTTTCAAGTATTAAAAAAAGAATAATTTTTAAAATACCAAAAAACTAATTACTGGGTTAATTATTGCAGAAACACAGTATTACAGTCTGTGAAAAATTAATCCAAAAATTAATCCATAACACTAACAGGGTTATTAACATGGCATGTCTGTGATCCAGTATATGTTGTTTTTTACACACTGATTCAAACTTAATTCTAAACTAAACTATAAATAAATGTGATTAATTCAAATTATGTTTAATGGAAAAACTTAGGATTTGATTTTTACCTGACGCTGCTAGTTGACAATTGCCTTCTGAGCCTTTTCTGTGACCAGAATATATTGCTTGATTTATTTTTTTCGTCTGATAACAAAAAGGTCTATATCTTTAATAAAACTTGTCAAAACTTTGTCAATGGACAAAACAAACTAGGTGACTATGCTATATATAATTATAATTACAACTAATATATACATATACACGCATACACACACACTGTATTAATTATTATATAAATTATTATGTAAGTGACATATCAGTAGAATTTTAGTACAATAAACATCATTATTATTATTAATAAACAGATTTTAGTTTTTCAAAGAAAGTGTTTGTCTTATTTCACATGTTTTTTTTTTATAACAACTGTATTAATCTCTCTCAGAAATCAAACACTCTCAGAAATAAAGATACAAAAGTTATCACTGGGGTGGTACTTTTTCAAAAGGTACATGTTTGTACCTAAAATGTCTGTTTTGGTATCTTAAGGGTACATATTAGTACTTAAAGTGTACATATTAGTACCTAATAGGTACAAAAGTGTACCTTTTTAAAAGGTACAACCCCAGTGACAGCTTTTGTACCTTTATTTCTGAGAGTGCAGGCTGGTTAAATAGCTTGTCAGCTCTTCTTATGTACACAGAAAACCCTAAGCAAGACAAGTTCTCCTGCAATATGGGGGAGAAAAAAGATATTTCTTAAGATGAAATACATGAAACAGTGCAACGTCGTGCAAAAGGCACAGAAACGACCCATATTTTACAAACATAATAATATGGAACACAGTGTAAACACACACATCGTAAATTAATCAACTGTGGTGTTCACATACTTTTGGTCATGTACAGTATTTTGTTTCTTATTTGCCCTTTGTGGCAAAAAAGCTTTGATGATAAAAATGGATTCATGCCTGCTGAAAGAACAGGACGTGCTTGTTAGCAATGATTTGTGTTTGCTGCATTATGTTGATCTCAAAGCGCAGTGCTTACGGTTTGAAGAGGCCGTCTTGTCCGCAAACTCCATTATCAAATAAAAAACATGGGCTTGAAGAGCCTTGACATCACTTAAGATACAAAGGACTAGTTGATAGAGATTCATTCAAGATGTCCATGGCCTCCTAGTATTTAATGCTGCTTGGAAATGGTTTACTTTGTGCCCGGAGACCTTACCTTTGATGATTAAACTGAAAATTAGATATATAAGGTTGTTTTTCTATTGAACTGGACAACTGAATGAAAGCAATATTGAAGGCTTTCTAGGCTATTCATTTCTAAAACTGATCGATTCAGCTTAGTTTTCACTGCACTTTGTCATTTACAGGACACGACAAGAAGTAAACAACTGCATACTGAGCATAACAAAGGGGCCTGACCGCGGGAGAGGTGGCATAATCGGATGCACAGCTGGTCTCGAGCTAAAACTCACCACTAACTTTAGCCACAAGCTTTTAGATAGAAAGTACACACCTCCAGCGTAGATAGCCCTTGACAACTGTTGTCATGGGAACCACCAATCAGATTGCAGGACAGGCTTGTTTTGGCACCATCTTCTCAGTATACAGTCCACTTTCATAGACTTACAGCCAGGAATGTGCTTGCTTGTAAATGAGTGATCTGTGTAATTAGTCTTTATGAATCAAATCTTAAAAAGTTTGACTTGATTAAAAGTAAAATTGCACATACTGGACATATTATGTTGTTGTGCAGTTGTATTTCTGATCTGATCTTCATGAGTATTGCCATACCTGAAATGAAAGAAAATAGTTCATAAAATATGTATTTTACAAATAAACTAATATTTTACTACATTTTTCACAGACATTTTACACATGTTCTGCTCATGTAATGGAAAAGTAGCTAATGTCAAAGTGCACAATGAAGCATTTTATGTCACATATGTAGGAAAAAAGGTTTGTTGCTATCTACAGTCGTGTTTACCACACAACAGTGGAAAAAGAACATTTAATAATAACTATTTTTTTCTCTTTTTTTTTGAGAGATCACCTAGTGGAACACTTTTTTGTACCATTACAGAGCAATTATGTATGATGACTGTTCCTATTAAGTTGTTCAGGAAGTGTAGAATTACCCGGAAGTTTTTAGTCAGATGTTCAAAGTGGTGTTTTTCTGCCCTCTAGTGGAGAATTCAGTTCCTGCAAAATTGTAGCACTAACGTTCACTGTTATTTAGATGTCAAATGCCAAAATCCATAAGGTTTTTTTTTTTTTACTTAAACCCAAACGTCCAAGACTACATCTACAAACGTCAAACCCTACAATAGGCATTTTCTTACCATGTGCTGAAGAGGGCGCCCATGGGATACACTACATTTAGGTTCATCCATGGTTTTTTGGTTTTATTTGTAGTAAAACCATGGTGAATTTTCGTAAGGGAAGGACTTATGCTTCTTGTGTCTGAACAATACAGACAAATATGAAAACTGTGCTTTAGGAGCTTATAATATGAGGCTATAATGTTAGCATGATGTTAGCTCTAAACTGCTGGATGAAACAAGTTTGTTAAAATGGTAGAAGTGGGGTAAGATGAGCCAGTGGGTCACCCTTTCTTGTGATTATAAAGTATTATTTTACTGTAGTTCTACATTATATTTCATTCATTTTACACCAAACATGATTTAGATTTTGTTCTTTGTTTTGAACTTTTGTTCCGTAAATTTTAAAGGCCTTGTTTTGAATATAGGCCAATGAAGTTTTTATGAAGGTCAGTTGCAGTCTGTTTTTTTTTTTTATTCTTCCCCAGATAGCACATGTACATCTGCAAGATGTCTGTTAAAGATCTCTTGATCTGGAAAGCATCTGCTGTGTACAAACATCTGACAGGCATCTTTCAGATGTCAGTTTTACATACATTCTAAATCATAAACATCTTAAAGACATCTAATAGACGTCTGTTTGACATCTGATAGGAAACATCCAATAGACATATTGCAGATTAGCAAACACTAAAAAATACATCTTGCAGATGTCAAATAGACGTCTCCGTGAAGTAGGCTATGTGTGCTATCAGGGAGGCCTTGTTTATGAAAATTGGCTACTGAAGTTTTTATGAAGGCCAGTTGCAGTCTGTTTTTTTTAATTCTTCCCCAGATAGCACACATACGTCTGCAAGATGTCTGCTAAAGATCTCTTGATCTGGAAAGCATCTGCTGTGTACAAACGTCTGACAGACATCTGTAAGATGTCAGTTTTACATACACTCTATATCATAAACATATTAAAGACATCTAATAGACATCTATTTGACATCAGATAGGAAACGTCCAATAGACGTATTGCAGATGAGCAAACTACATCTTGCAGATGTCTTGCAGATGTAAATGCAGACGTCAAATAGACGTCTCCGAGATGTATGTGTGCTATGAGGGTCCCCAGATAGCACACGTACGTCTGCAAGACATCTGTTAAAAATCACTTGATCTGGAAAGCATCTGCTGTATGAAAACATCTGACAGATGTCAGTTTTACATACATTCTAAATCATAAACATCTTAAAGACATCTTATATACTTATTTGACATCTGATAGGAAACGTCCTGTAGACGTATCACAGATGAGCAAACACTCTGAGAAATACATATTCCAGACATAAATACAGACATCAAATAGACATCTCTGTGATGTATGTGTGCTATCAGGGTCAGTTTGAACTTTTTGTTCTGAAATTTTCAAATAATTTTAAAAACGCCTTCAGAGTTGTGAACTATGTTTAAATAAAAAAGTGTATATTTTAAGAAGTATCCATCCATCCATTCTACTATCCAAACCTATAAGTCCTTATTAGGGTGTGGTGAGCTGGATCCTAACCCAGCATCTTGAGCCACAGGTGAGGAAACCTCTTGGATGGATGGCCAGTCCATCACAAGACTCAAATAGATTTAAAAAAAAAAAAAAAAAAAAAAAAATTATTGAATTTCTTTTCCTTTGATATAGCATGAGGTGAAAATGTTCAGTTTCACCCATTGGCACAATTTAACTTCATGTGGATTAATTTACCCCTCAGTGGGGGTAAATTGAGCCAAGAGACCACTTTTTTGGAAAGCCATATTATGAAAGCAGTTTATTTTAAACCCAAAGTGATTATTCCCAAGGATCCACCACATCCTGAAATTTATGTACATAATGTGCTCAGTGTAAGTAAAAACTGGCTCAACTCAACCCGCTCTCTTCTACTTTTATTCCTCACAGTATGTTTTAATATGGCGCTACCTGTATTCCTCCATAAGTTGCACAACAATTACATGGCTTTAAAGGTTTCATACTGAGGTTAGAATATGTGGAGAGGTTTACATTAATTTTAAGCTTAAGCACATTTCATAATTTGTCATTTAAACTGCTGGTATCATTAAATAACATCCTCACAGAATATATATGACCCTGGACCACAAAGCCAGTCATAAGGGTAAATTTTCTTGGATAGGCCAATATTTGGTTGAGGTACAAAATCTGGAATCTGAGGGTGCAAAAAAATCTAAATACTGAGAATATCACGTTTAAAGTTGTCCAGATGAAGTTCTTAGCAATGCATATTACTAATCAAAAATTACGTTTTTATATATTTACGGTAGGAAATGTACAAAATATCTTGATGGAATATGATCCTAATATCCTAATGATTTTTGGCATAAAAGAAAAATGGATCATTTTGACCCATACAATGTATTTTTTGCTATTGCTAAAAAATTTACCAGTGCTACTTAAGACTGTTTTTTTGGTTTTCTTTGAGGTATTTAACTACTGTCCTAATAATTTTATGATATAAATGTAGGCACAAAATTCTTTATTGGCATATCAACTGAAGTCTGATGAGTAATGTGTAATAATATCAAATGCAATTTCAAATATTCAAATTCAATGCTTTATTTATTGGCAATCCATTTCTTATTTAAAAAAAAAAAATCAGATTTTATCATGCACACCAATCATTCTTTAGAGGAAGGCAGTATAGTCAGTTTTGCACAAAACAAAAGAACAAGTCAACAGGCCTGTATACCACTGCAGTGCATGTGTATTTATAAGTGTATTTTTTAAATAAAGGACAAACAGAAACATTCCTTCCAAAAACCCTGACATGACTTCGGTACCTTCATATTTAAAGTCTCCTAGGGTGTTTCATTGCACAAAATGGGTAATAATAATATATTTAATAAACTTAATTTACAAAGTTTTAAGACGTCAAATTAAATATGCAGCTGAAAAATAACATTAGTTGTTGAGTGAACATGAAAGCAACATTTGACACTGAAAAATAAAATAATCATTAATAATATAAATCATAGCTTTATAACAATAGAGCCTATTTTAAGTAGATCAGATGAGATTCGGATATACAGCATGTACATGAACACATCCTACAAAAGTCACTTCCTATATAAAAGAGAGAACCGGCTTCCCCCTTCGGGCCGTCACCATCTCCGGTAAATGCGATTTGACTATGTACATCAGGTCCAAGACACATATTGCTCAGATAGTGGAGATTTGTTTGGCACAGCCGATCACTCCTTTAAGAGACACCACTTCTTGACGCTCATCTTTGACTAAAATCTCAAAAACACTGCCATCAGACAGGAAAAAATAGAAGTACTCTTTGTAATTATCTAAAACGCCATTCGTTTGGACCGTGTCACAATCACAGCAGCAATTTTAACAAACAATAAGAAAAACATTTGGTAAGACTTGATCTTGAATTGATGTGGAGGCTGAATAAATCTACAGTCTCTTGGTCTTTCAGCAATCGACTAGTCCTAAAAGGGAAAAACAAGTCAGTTTGGATGCCTATTTACATTTAGGCTGATCATTCAGCAACTATTTACATACAATTGAGCTCCATTGAAAAATATACATTCAGGCTTTGTGCCTTTCAGTGATCAAAGCAGCCTCGCAATTTCTTTTTTCACACTGTCATCTCATTAATTTCATTCAGCGTCATCTCGGATTCATTAGAGAAAAGCTGGTCAAAATAAATTTAAAGTGTGTTAACTACATTCCAAAGCTTTAATCACAGAAGAAACCTTTTCCTGAGAAGGCTGGTGCTTAAGGACTCATGCTGGAAGAGGGACGGTTTTATTCCTTCACCTCTGGCACTTTTTAAATGGGAAAGAAGAGGTATTGAAGGTACGTTACAAAGCTAACAAAAGAGGCCGTATTTTTAATATGTAACACAAGCTTTTTTTCCGTCTGGCACGTTCGCGACAGTGAGAACGGGTTTAATGGGAAGGACCACGCCGTGACAGTTCCAAGCACTTTGGATCCTAAACCTCTTTGATAGTTCGTTCAGACGGCTTGTAGTTGGAAGAACTGGTGTTGGACATGTAGACGGAGTGGGTTCTGCGGTGCGCCAGACGGGCGCGTTTGGTGCTCAGGTTGCGCCTGCTGTTGCTGATGATGTCATGGATGAACTTCTTGCAGTCCACGCAGACCTCCATGGTGCTCCAGTCCTCTGTGAACTGCTCTGGCAGCTCCAGCTCATCTTTGGAGGATGAGTGCTCGCCGTGCTTTAATGATCTGAGAGGAAGCGTCACAAGAAATGATCTTAAAAGAGAAGTCCACTTCACATATAATGTACTCACCCCCTTGTCATCCAAGATGTTCATGTCTTTCTTTCTTCAGTCGTAAATAATTAAGTTTCTTGAGGAAAACATTTCAGCATTTTTCTCCATATAATGGACTGCTATGGTGCCCCGATTTTGAACTTCCAAAATGCAGTTTAAATGCAGCTTCAAACAATCCCAAATGCGGTTTTAAACACATTAAAGAGTTCAATGTGTTGAACTCTGTGTATTCTGGCTCATGACAGTTAGGGTATGTCGAAAAATTCCCATCTCATATTCTCCCTCAACTTCAAATCGTCCTGTATCGCTGTTTTACTTTTTTAAGTTAATATTTCAATCATTTAAAGGGACAGTTCACCCAAAAATGGAAATTTTGTCATTCATTACTCACCCTCATGTTGTTCCAAACCCGTAAGACCTTCATTCATCTTGGGAACACAAATTAAGATATTTTTGATGAAATCTAAGAGCTTTCTGACCCTGCATAGACAGTAATGCAACTGACACTTTCAAGGCCCAGAAAGGTAGTAAAGAAATCTTTAAAATAGTCAATGTGACGTCAAGTTTTCAACCAAGTTATAAAATGGTTGAAAATTCATTGTTTTTGTTTTCTTTGTGCACAAAAAGTATTCTCGTAGCTTCATAAAATAAAGGTTGAACCACTGATGTCAGATTGACTATTTTAACAATGTTTTCACTACCTTTCTGGGTCTTCAATGTGTCAGTTGCTGCAGGGTCAGAAAGCTCTCGGATTTCATCAAAAATATCTTAATTTGTGTTGTGAAGATGAATGAAGGTCTTACGGGTTTGGAACAACATGAGGTGAGTAATTAATGACAGAATTTTCATTTTTGAGTGAACTATCCCTTTAATGGCACAATTGCTTTTCTAGTAAAATTAAAAAAAAAAAAAAAGTGCTCCAAGTAAAACTTTTTTAAAAAGGGATTCAAGTTTTTTTTGTAAAAAATGATATTGTGATTATTTCGTTATATATTGAACTGTGATATGATACACATTTCACTATATAGCTGAACTTTAAAGTGACCTCAATTCTCTTTTTAGTTGTGAGCGTCTCAGTTTTAGGTACCCAAATAATTTAATAATAATAACAACAGTTGTGTTATTATTAGTTTTATCTCTAATTATAAAAAATTAAGACAGACACATTGTCATTGTGAATTGCAATTATAGTGTAAAATTTGTTTTATATATTTGTAATATAACAATTTTATTTTACTATAATACAAATTATAATACTATAATTTATGTCCTAAGTTTTTCACTTTCAAACATTTAAAGCAGGGTTATTACAGTTAACTAAAACCATAATAAAATAATTTCCATTACTTTAAAAATAAACGTTAACTGAAATGAAATCTTTTATAATAAATATTATAATATGATGTTATTTCAGATAGTTGCCAAAGCAACATGTTCATTTTCATTTTGTTTATTTTAATGTACTAAAATAGCTACAACAAAATAGAAATAAAAAAATAAAAGTTCTATAGACGCATTTTTAAAAACTAATAAAAATGACAGAAACGCACAACAAAATCACTAAAATTAAAATGAAAACAGAAAACACAAACATAAAAACTAATTCAAATATTTAAAAAAAAAACTGTATAGTATCTTAATGATACTAACATAACATTGGTTCAAACCATTGAGCTTTTAACAACATTTCAAATTTAAGCTTTTAATGTTAAATTTAATTCATTATTAGCTTTTCATCAACTAGTGTTACATTTGGCAGCCATTTTTAATTCAGTCTTAGTCTTAGTCCCATCTCAAACGTATGTTTTACTTATATTTAGTCAACCTTTTGCTGTTTTTGTTTAGTGAAGTTTTAATCGACAAAATGTCTGGAGCATTTTAGTCTAGTTTTAGTAATTGAAATCTTAGTCATGCTGTATAATTGTTAAACTGATAAAAAAAAAAATATGAAAGGTTTATTCATATTTTTATTGTGTTAGCAGTATTTTTTAGTTATTTTTACCTAATAAAATACTTTTTATACTTTTTAACTTCAAATGCCCGTCTTGTCTAGCTCTGCGTGAACTCTGTGCATTCCGGGTCAATACAGTTATGGTATGTCGAAAAACTCCCATCTCATTTTCTTTTCCAACTTCAAAATCGTCCTACATCGCTGCAGAAGTACTGACCCAGTGTTTGCAAAGTGAACACGCAAGAAGGATCAAACACCCTTACAAAAAAAAAGGTAAAACAGCGATTTTGAAGTTGGAAGAGAAAATGAGATGGGAGTTTTTTGACAAACCATAACTGTATTGAACCGGAATGCACAGAGCTCACGCAGAGCTAGACAAGACGGACATTTGAGGTTAAAAAGTATATACATTGTCAATTTTGTTTAAAAATAACTGATCGTTTGGCTAGATAAGACCCTTCTTCCTCGGCTGGGATCGTTTAGAGCCATTTGAAGCTGCATTTAAACTACATTTCAGAAGTTTGAACTTGGGGGCACCATAGAAGTCCACTATATGGAGAACATTCCTGAAATGTCTTCCTCAAAAAACATGATTCCTTTACAACTGAAGAAAGAAAGACACAAACATCTTGGATGACAAGGGGGTGAGTACATTATCCTACATTTTTGCTTTCTCCTTTAACACTATCATCAACTCACAAACCCCCGGAAACTCCCTTACGAACCCTGGTACGAATGATACACTCTCGCTCAGCGTTAGTGAAGCTCACCTGCGCTGAAGGCTGTGGCGCTTGAAGCTGGATGTGGAGGAGGGCTTCTCTGTCGCAGACGATGACGCAGACTCCTTTTTAGGCAAGATGCTGGGACCAAGAGAGGAAATGGGCAGGCTGGCATGGGGCTTGGAGGGCAACTTCATCTGAGATGAGAGGATGTGAGATCATAAGCAAACTGTTAAATGCACACTAGTGTTCAAAAGTACGAGGTCAGATTTGTCTTTAAATAAACTGATAATAATAATACATGTTTCTTGAGCAGCAAATCAGCATATTAGAATGATTTCTGAAAGACCATGTAACACTGAAGCCTGGAGTAATGATGCTGAAAATTCAGCTTTGCATCACAAGAATAAAAATATTTTAAAACATATTTAAAATACAAAACATTTATTTTAAATTCTAATAATATTTCACAACATAACAGCTTTTTTATCAAATAAATGTAGCCTTGGTGAGCATAAGATTTACCTTCTTACAGCACTGTGAACAAACAGGCCTGTGAGGAAAAAAAGAAGAAAAAAAGATGATTCCCCTGCATATCACTACTTTATTTTCTTCGTTTAAAGTCAAAAAATTAAAATCTCCACCCACCTCTTACAGAACTGGCAGGTGTAGGCCCAGGTGAAGAACGAGAACTTCTTCGTCCGACATGAGAAGCAAAGCTGAGAGGAAGAGTTACACAATTAAACACTTACACACCTAGCATGTTCAAAACCTAGTGAGCTGCCTACACAGACAGCATTTTTAGGCATCATGTGCTCCGAACAAGACGACAATTCCAAAAGTGTTTTGTAAAAGTGAAGAGTAAACTTACCTTTCCTTTCTTTAGCGCATTATAGACGTCTTTATATTGCTGGAACTTCTCCAGCTCTGCTTTGACAAGAACCTGTCTGATATGCATCACCTCCTCTACGGTCAAAGTCAGGCACTCGACGGGGTAGCAGAACTCCTCCTGAAACAAACATACCACATTCACAAACATGGCAAAGGATACACTGTATATTTAAACATGCCATGCTGTCACACCCAAAAATGAGCAATGGAAAACTATAACAATCATCACAACGCTGCATGGTTACACCTCCTGCCAAACATAACAAAACCCACAACACAGTGGCGATGGACACAGAGCTGAACATTTAAATCATTAATGTGGAATGTTAAACTCTGTGTTTATGTTGTTATGCAAGTTTCACTTCTAAAGGTCATGTCTTGTATGCAAAATTTGCATATAAAGATGAGTGGAAATATTCATGCTCTGTGCTAAAACAATGCACGGCGCCCCAGGACTAGTCCTTACCCAATTTAATAGGGAACACTGATTCAAGCACACATAAAAGCCAATACACATCTCTACTTACCTTTTACCACCTTAGCTACCATTAAAAAGACAAATCATGTCTTGTGGACTACATAATATGAGACTCTTATTGGCTTTTATGCTCTTTGTCACCCAGTGTTAGTATCATTAATATGCAGTTTGATGGGACATACCGCACGACCGCTGCCTAGTGCGTGAGCCTGACCAAAGAAACAACATAGCTTTTATTTGGCATCTGTCAGAAAATAACTGCTGTATAGTTTCTAATAATATAATATAAATAATATAATATAATATAAATTCATTTAATAAATTAGTTTAGTAAACTTTTTTATTATTATTATTATTATTATTATTAAATGTAGCATTTTTAGATATTATCTAAATATAACAAACTCTAAGCCAATACAACAAAATTAAAAAAGGACAAAGTTCAGACAAAACTATTTTAAAAAAGCAGACTATAATATAATATAATATAATATAATATAATATAATATAATATAATATAATATAATATAATATAATATAATAATATACAAATTAAGTAAATGTATTATTATTGTTATTATTATTATTATTATTATTAAATATGACTGATATATTTAATAATATAATACAAATAATATAACATTATACTATTAATATAATATTATTATCAAAATATAACAAACTCTAAGCCAATATACATTTTTAAAACAGGACAAAGCTTAGACAAAACTATTTTAAAAAAGCAGACTGCATATCTTTAATAGAATAGAATAGAATAGAATAGAATAGAATAGAATAGAATAGAATAGAATTAATGTAATTAAATAATTAAGCAGACCGAATATCTTTAATAGAATTTATAAATGATAAATTAATTTATTTATAATAAATAATAAATATAATAAATTATTTAAATTAATATCATATAATATAATAATATAACAAATATAATATAATAGGTAAACGTTATTAGTATTATTATTATTATTACTACTACATATAACAGATTTAGATATTATTATCCAAATATAACAAACTCTAAGCCAATATACATTTTTTTTTAAAAAAAGGACAAAGTTCAGACAAAACTATTTTAAAAAAGCTGACTGGATATCTTTAATAGAAGTGATAAATGAAAAATATATTAAAAATAATGTAATATAATATAATGACCTGCTATCTCTACATTATCCTATTCTCAAACCGTCTTATCTCAGTCTTACTTATCTAAATCTAACATTGTTTGAATGATGCACAAAACTTGTGCATCATTCAAAAGGAGGAAGTTTGTTGAAAGAAGCAGTTTTTCCGATCGATCGTAAAATCATCTTGATGACTGGTAACTGAGGTGATCTAAGTGTGGGCCATTTCCTTCAGCAGCTTTTCCTACTGCCCATGCAACATTGTGCAACATGCACACATGAAGCAACCACCCTGCTGGAAGACTGATAAAGCCACTGCAGATGAAACAGTGATGAAATGACTCCTCCAACATAATATAACAAAACCTGTGGACATGACAATGTGGAATATGGTGTGGTTTACCTTATTCCCCGAAGACAGCTTCAGCGTAAGACAAGAAAAGGAAAACAGAGCAGTTACAGCTCCCTATCTATACTGCAATAAAACTACAGTAACACGCACTATCAAGAACCGTTTAGGAATCATTTTCCTGTAAGAGCTCTATGATAAGCAAATTTACAACCGTTCAAAGACCTAAGAGGTTTTGCAATCAACACTGGTTATAGTCCGTTTACACAGGAACAAACAGCATGGCTAAATCTGAAGTAGCCAGTTGTTCATAAATGAAGCTTCATGTAAGATTTAATCAAATATGTGACCCTGAACAACAAAAACCAGTCATAAGGGTCAATTTTTTGAAATTGGGATGTATACATGAACTGAAAGTTGAATCAATAAATTTTCCAATGATGTATGGTTTCTTAGGATAGGACAATATTTGGCTGAGATACAACTATTTGAAAATCTGGAATCTGAGGGTGCCAAAAAATAGATGAATATTGAGAAAATCCCCTTTAAAGTTGTCCAGATGAAGACCTTACCAATGCATATTACCAATCAAAAATTAAGTTTTGATATATTTACGGTAGAAAATGTACAAATATCTTCGTGGAACATAACCTTATACATGTGCTACTTGTGGACAGGCTGACAAACTTTCCAAAAAAAAAAAACTTCACGGCCCTCCTAGCTGCTGTATGCCATAGATTAGCCTTTAATTGACCTTCTGAATTGAAAATGATAGCACAAGTTCTCCTGTATTTTTTTCTCTCCACACTTAAAATCTGCAGCGCTGCAGCGCTGGACAAAATCAGAATCTAATTATACTTTCACAAGACTCGGGACAGTTAAGTGTGACCACAGCCTGCGGCCAATTGACTGCTCAACACTAAATTACCCTCATTTACTGTCCCATTCAACAAGGAAAAACAACTTTAGCATGAAGCTAAAGGAAGGTTTTGTTGCATTTACCAAAGATTTGGAGTTCTGGCGTGACGGCGGCAGGAAAGGCCGTACGCTGGTGGGATCTTCTTTCTCTATGGAGTGCCTCCTCTGTGGAGCGATGCGTTTGTCAGGTTGAGGGGTGGAAGATATGGGCAGGAACTGTGGAGGAGCTGGGAAAAGACAAAATAGAAGACAAAAATTGAGGTGAAGAAGAACTGGAGAGTCAGTGACAGGTTTTGTTGGAGTGTGAATAAGAAGTTCTGGATATTTCCTGTCGGTTCTTACTTTTTTTGGCAACGACGGACTCTGGAGATGTGTCCTCAACCAGTGAGGCAGATACGCTCGAGCTGCTGTCAGACTTCCGAGTGTTTTGTTCGTCCTAGAGTAGGAAAAAGAGACGGTTAAAGGTGACATACGAAAATCTGACATTTTCTGCGTTTTAAGTGCTATAATCGGGTCTCCAGTGCTTCGATCCAGAAAATGTGAAAAAGGACAATACAGCAACTTTGTTTTGGCATGTGAAACAACTAGCATGTCAGATTTCGCTCCCCCTGTGATGTAGAAATGGGAACTTATTATAATATTACCACCCTTTAACCTGCTCCCGCCACATAGATCTAATACAAACATGCGATTTCTTTTCCCAGCTGTTTACTTTCATAGACATAACCGACTGTTTTTGTAATTCATGTGTTTTTAGCATAAACTTCTGTGTATTTTACAGTTTAAGTGCAATAAGACATAAAAGAGAACTTAGTTTAGTACTCACATGCCATGTGACAGACGCTTTGTGTGTGTGTGCTTCAGATGTGTGCGTTTACAAAACCCTATGTCAGAAGTTTAAACTACTATGGCTTTCAAACGCATGGTTTCAGCACGATAGACATGACAATCGAAACCACACAGATGTTTTTTTAGCAGAATATCTGAGGTAGGAGCTGTAAAGGCACAGCTCTATTCTGGAAAAGGGGGCGGGGAGCAGCAGCTCATTTGCATTTAAAGAGACATGCACAAAAACAGTGTTTCTGCTTCCACTCAAAATGGCCATTTTCAAAATTCTATAATAAATTATCTATAGGGTATTTTGAGCTGAATCTTCACAAACACATTTTGGGGACACCTGAGACTTATTACATCTTGTGAAATCAGGCATAACAGGTCTCCTTTAACAATTTCGCCTGAAGTCTTCTTTAACGTTTCAGCAGGGTTTTTGCAATACAGAAGATATAAAACACACTTACATCAGAGTCGGAGCTGTCGAGTTCGGCCAGCGTAGGTGCTTTGAGCAATCTTTTTCTCTGGGACAGCGGCTGACCTCCGGCTACGCCGTTTACAGGGCTCCGAGCTGGCGACGTGCCGTTGGCCAGGGATAGCGTGCTGACAGCCAGCTTTCGGGGTCCATCAGGGATGTCTGTGTGTGGATGGACATTATGGACATCAAGCACTAATCGGGACTGCAAAGGCTTACACGTTTAGAAAACAAGGCTTTGTTTACACTGCAGCCAACTACGAATTGTTTTACACATCTACAGATTACTGACTGCTTGCACTGTCAATTTGGAACTGATGAAACTGGACCTGTACTTTCAGAGCAGTTAATAACTGGTATTTCTACATTGGTTTCCACAGTAATGACTTCTTAGCATGATGCTAAGAAATGTTCCTCTGCAACAGCTGAGAACTTTCCAAAGTGGAAAGTGAGGACAAAAACTGGAGGTTTTGGTGCTGATCTCATAAGGTGGATGAATTATTGTATTTCATGGATACACTGTGAAAACAAATGGTTCACTCACTTGTTTTTCAAGTGTTTACATAGCTCACTATTAGAAAAAATTCAGACACGGCTAGTAACACAACACATTTTTCAAATGACTATAAAAGAGACTTCAAATCCAATCTGACCATTTAGGCTCACATAAGCTAAATTCTGTTGGATTTCAACTCACATATCTAATGTGGTTTGAATTGCAAAAACAGATGTGTTTTTTATGAAGACTACAAATGAACAGAGTATTTTGTATAAACCAAAACAACAACAGCTTTCCTGAACAAGCCATATGTCGTAAGTTATTGCACTTAGCAACAGTTGGCCTAAGTGGAATCAGGGTGAAAGATTATGCACAGCAGAATATAGTGATGAAATTACATAATACTGACGTCCACAGCAATAAAAACAGTGTAATTCAGTAAATCTATTATTAACTATTATTTAAATATTTCTTATGCTGCAAAAAATAAATAAATAATAAAGAAAATAAAGAAATCATATATATATTTGTTAAATATTATAATTTATTATTTTTAATTTAATATATTTTAAAATGTAATTTAATTCTGTAATGATAAAGCTGAATTTTCAGCATCATTACTTCAGTTTTCAGTGTCACACAATCTTTCAGAAATCATTATAATATGCTGATTTGCCGCTCAAGAAACATTTATTAATATTATCACTCTTCAAAACACCAGTGCCGCTCAATATTTTTGTGGAAACCATTTTTTATAAGTATAAAGTCCAAAAGGACAGCCTTTTTTAATAGCAATATTTTGCAAAAATCAATAATGTTATAAACAGAATAAAAGTAAATTTCTTTCCAAAAAAACTTTTATCTAAATAAATCTCGGTGGCGCAACAAACTAAAAAGTTTCATACAGACTTAAACTACACTGCAGTTCAAAAGTTTGGGGTAAGTAAGATTTTTTATATTTTTAAATACTTTTCTGCTCATCAAGCTGCATTTATTTGATTAAAATTACAGAAAAAAAAATAGTGAAAAAAAATAACTTTAAAATAGTGGTTTCTATTTTAATACCCTTTAAAATAAACTTTATTCCTGTGATGCAAAGCTGAATTTTCATCAGCTATTACTCCAGTCTTCAGTGTCACATGATCCTTCAGATATCATTCTAATATGCTGATTTATTATAGATGTTGGAAACAGTTGTGCTGCTTAATATTTTTTTTAAACCTGTGATACTTTATCAGGATTATCTGATGAATAAAACATTAAAAAGAACAGCATCTATTTAAAATAGCAATCTTCTGTAATAATATACACTGCAGTTCAAAGTTTGAGGTCAGTATTTTTTTTTCCTTCTTTCTTATTAAATTGATAAAAAGTGATAGTAAAGACTCATATTGTTAGATTGTTAGAAAAGATTTCTATTTTGAGTAAATGCTGTTCTTTTTTAACTTTTTATTCATCAAAGTATAACAGGTTCCAAAAAAAATATGAAGCATCACAATTGTTTCCAACATTGATTATAAATCAGCACATTAGAATGATTTCTGAAGGATCATGTGACACTTTGTATCACAGAAATAAACTGCATTTTAAAGCATATTAAAATAGAAAAATGTTATTTTAAAATGCAATAATATTTCAGAATATTACTTTTTACTGTATTTTTGATCAAATAAATGAAACTTTGATGAGCATAAGAGACTTTTTCAAAAAACATTAAAAATCAAATTTTTGAACAGCAGTGTATGTATGTGATGTATTTCTCATAACTAAGAATACAATCCAAACATTTAGGAAAATGAAGACCAGCATATTACATATACCATGCTGATCCTTTCTATATTAAGAAAACAAATGTACTATACTAAAAAAAAGCTCATCTGTCAATATTCCTGGTCATTTGAGGCTCAAGTCAGATATTTATAGAACTTTTATAGAACGGAGTATAAAAATAAACATTGCAGCATATTAAATATTGATGCCTGCAGAGTTACATAACCCCTCTTAAACTAGACTAATCCTTATTCAGAAATGAATTCTGCGAGCGCTGCTGTTCACCCACACAGTTTGTGTTTGATTCATCATACACGAGCTTTCCGAACCCAGGCATTTCTCTCACACTGGGTTCGGAGGCGTGAGGGATCGATGTGAACGTCATGTTTGCGTCAGGAATACTTTACCTGAGCTTCGGAACAAGTCCTGTGGGGTGCTCATACTTTTGCCTGCGCCTAGAAAGGAACATATTCTTCAATATGATCCCAACAGCACAAAACAGGCCTTTCTAATACCTGACATCCACACAGTAAGCCAATGTATAAGTGTATTCTACACTAATCAGCAGCTTGTGACATCAGCACACAGAAGCACAAGCACGGTGTAGCCATACAGAAGCAGCAGCCATACCGCACAGAGGATTAGTGGGATATGGAGGTGGAAAAAAGAGTCCGGTTCAACAGCAGGAGGAATTATAGAGGAAAGTCCAGTGCAAGCAGCCATACTGGAGGCTAGCAGAGAGTGTTTTACATTAAAAACTATAAATCTTAGGGTATGGCTTATTCAATAGAACATAATTGAAAGGAAAGGAAATACAGTCTGCCTAATGGGCTTTATTCATTAAACACTGACAGAGATTAATTTTGCACGAAAGCTGAGGTTGCTATCAGTCATGTTGTCAGAAATTATCAACTCTCATTGGTGATAAATTGCTTTAGGTTGTTGCAAACTGCTGTCAATATGAATACCTCTTAAATCAAAAGTTTTAAAACTGGGGTCTCAGGACTCAAAGTCTATGGAAAATTTCTTTTTAGAGCTGTCAAAATTATGTGGTTAAAACATTTATAGTAAATTAAAGAAGAAACATTTATATGTAAATTGTCACATTCACTTCAATGCAATAATTTACATGTCTGAGTGATAACCAGGTAAAAACAATATAATTAAATGGCCTATATATCAAGGTTAGCCTCATTTTCATTGGGGCCTAATTAAATATGATATATATTTTGACTAAAATCTATTCATAGATATGCATATCATCTGGTCATAGAGAATTACAATAAGAAACAGGGCATGAGCATTTAAGAGGACTATAATCCATCTTACTCTCTCCAATTCACAGGCCACAGCAGTCTCAATATAACCATCAACATATGTATAATAATGGCTACAAACATGGAAGAGAATCTACAATTTAACAGATTTGACTAAAAGCTAAAGCTTATAGAAACTTTGATTTATTCTCTTAAACTGGATTTCATTTGTTTGAATGTGGCTTACCTGGTTAGCCATAAACCTAAAATTGGCGTTTTCTTCTGTGGACTACATGGAAACGTCTTTTATGTGAAATCTTTTATTCAGGTCAGTACTAAATAAAAAAATAACATGCATGTCTTAGTTCCTTTGAACTGTCTATTTATTTATCCAAATAAATTAAATATATTTGTAACAGTTTAAGTTAAAAATGACAACACTCTCTCAGACTGGTTGGAATCACAGTCTAAAGCTAAAAATATCTGAGTCTGTGCCCATACATATACTACATAATTTTCTGTAAATCTGTAAATTCTGACTGTCCAAAATCTCTAATGTTGACTTGTTTAGACTGTAAATCTGGGCAAAAAGTTATGTGCCATGTTCCAACCTTAACTAAATAAGTAATATTTGAGGAATTCAATCCACAGACTAGCAAACTTGTCAATATAAGAGATATTTTTTTAAAGAGATAGTTCACCCAAAAATTAAAATTCTGTCATTACTCTTCCTCATGGTGTTACAAACCCGTAAGACCTTAATTCATCTTCAGAACACAAATTAAGATATTTTTGATGAAATCCAAGAGCTTTCTGACCCTGCATTGACAGCAACGCAACTGACACGTCCAAGGCCCAGAAAAGTAGTAAGGACATCATTAAAACTGTAGTTTTTTTGTTTTTGTTTTCTTTGCGCACAAGTATTCTCATAGCTTCATAACATTAAGATTAAACCACTGATGTCACATCGATTATTTTAAGGATGTCTTTACTATTTTTCTGGGCCTTGAACATGGTAGTTGTGTTGCTGTTTATGCTGTTTATAGAACAAGGGTACTATGAGGATGAGTAATTTTTGGGTGAACTATCCCTTTAAGACTGGAGGCACTGTCTTGTCCTCTTCCTCCTCTACGGACTATCAGGTTCAATGCCACGACCCCACCACCAGAGGAGCGTGACATGAGGGTAGGAGCGACTACAGGGGTCCGGCACAAACACACAAGCCAGAGGGTCAGTGAGCTGACAGTGGTAAAGCCACAGTGAAGTCTTTACCTGATGAGTCAAAACTGACAGACATGCTAAGTGGGCGAATTACTGTGAGAGAGAAGCAGAGGTTATGGATGAAAAAAGAGAGGGAGGAGAAGATAATTAAAGCTATGGGTTAAAACAAGGCATTAAATGTAAATGCATTTAATGTCAGATATAAAGAATGTTGTTCCGTAACTTCGTTAATAAACAGGAACACAATTCAACAACTATGCAGCCAAACAATAGGTCATTACTTTTATAATCAAGAAAGATTAAATGTAATTTTCATAATTTCATACTGGACAACCACTATACAGTACAGATTAAACCGACAAAGATACAGTACAATTCACATTACAAAACTGAGGACAGATGAAGCTCTCTGACAACATATAATGTACAGTTGAAGTCGAAAGTTTACATACACTTTGCAGAATCTACAAAATGTTAATTATTTTACAAAATAAAAGGGATCATACAAAAATGCATGTTATTTTTTATTTAGTACTGACCTGAGTGAGATATTTATATATAGTCTACAAAAGAAAATAATAGTTGAATTTACAAAAACGACCCCGTTCAAAAGTTTACATCCACTTGATTCTTAATACTGTGTTTTTTTTTTGGTTTTTTTTGTTTTTTGTCATTTTGTTTCTCCCAAACAGTTAAACTGCCCGCTGTTCTTCAGAAAAATCTTTTAGGTCCCACAACTTTTTTGGTTTTTCGGCATTTTTGTGTATTCAAACCCTCTCCAAAAATGACTGTATGATTTTAAGATCCACTTTTTCACACTGAGAACAACTGAGGGTTCAAACGCTCTCTGATGCTCCAGAAAGAAAAACAATGCATTAAGACCCGGGGGTGAAAACTTTTTGAATTTAAAGATCAAGGTAAATTGAACTTATTTTGTCTTCTGGGAAACATGTAAGTATCTTCTGTAGCTTCAGAAAGCAGTACTAAATGAAAATAATATGACATGTAGCCAAAATAAGAAAAATGTACACATCTTCATTCTGTTCAAAAGTTTTCACCCCCCGGCTCTTAATGCATTGTTTTTCTCTTGTGGACTATATGTAAATGTCCTTTACGTCAAATATCGTATTTAGGTCAGTACTAAATAAAAAAAAAATAACATGCATTTTGTATGATCCCTCTTATTTTGGTAAAATAATTTACATTTTGCAGATTCTGTAAGGTGTATGTAAACTTTTGACTTCATCTGTATATCACATTCACACAACCAATGGAATACAATCAAATTTTAATCCTATTATTTATGTTAATCTCCTTTAAGTTTTAAAGGTTTATAGACTGTAGACACTGAACTTTGTATCTTTAGGCAGCTAGAGAAAACAACAGACTCTTTTCACCACACAAACTGATAATACATACATGCAAACCTTAAGCTTTGTTAAGTCTGCTGTAACCGACTCAAATCTGGGACGTTTGGATCAGTCCGATATACTGATTGTCAGATTTGTGCTTGTGTAACTGTACAATCATTCACACAAACAGCCTAGAGCTCTTTATGTGCATGTGCACCTTCAACCTAAACCTCACAATCTTTAACTATCGAATCATACAGCAAAATACCAACAGGAGATTAAATCTCAGGGCAAATCCACTATTAAGACTATTATGTACCCTCTCTATAACCTCTCTTAAATGTCAATAGAGTTGATGTACAGTACAAGAATCAAATGCAA